>NC_041332.1:17518044-17628044 GCF_004354835.1 Perca flavescens
GTGGATAAGATGAGAAACCATTTCATTCAGAGATGAAAGGAAGCTCTGGCAATGACAGCACTGCAAGAGCATTCACACACATGCACGTATAAAGACAACGATGTAGGAGCTTCCTATAAGTGATCTTGAAGGCAACAAAAAGAAAAGAAGATAAGACAAAGAAAAATGACGAAAACAGCAGAGTAAAAAAAAAGAGGAGAGGTAGAGACCCTCAGGGCAGCGAAGGGAGATAGCAAAAGATAAAACAAATGGGGTCCAAAAAGAGAGAAACCCAAAAGAAAAGCGTGGTAAAATAAGAGAAGGAAAGATCGGAGGTGCATAGAACAGGTGAGAAGGGAGGAAAGAAAGAGTGGAACGCAAAGCAGTGCAGCTGCTCCCAGTAAGGAACATATGAGCCTATTTTTGGGTTTCCCCTCGTGCTGCTCTCGCCTCATCCACGTGAGAGAAGGGGAAGGAGGAAGGAGGCAGGCAAGTTGGAAGAGGGAAAGGGAAGAGGATCAGAACTGATCAGAACACCGCTGCATGGCAATCCTGCTCCATCCTTTGGCCAAAAATCCAATTTCACCAGTTGTGTGGTTGAATATTTAGTTGTAAAAAAAATCTTTTTCTTACGTAAAAGCAAGTGAAAAAATAGCCAACAGGAGCTGCGAAACTTGCTATTGCTATTGTGATTATTATTATTAATATTATGAGTGGTATAAATAAAAATCTTAACCATCATTTTAACATTTAGAATAGAGAAAAAAAAGTTTAAAAATCAATAACATTTGGAAATATCATTAGTACTGTAGACAAACACTACATTTATCAAGTAATTGATAATGGGAAAGGAGAAAACTAGCAAGTCTAACATCAAATATAAAATTCTACCAGTATCTCTGAAATGTGTCTTGTTTCTTGAAATATACTTTGCCTCAAAAAGAAGAGCGAATAAATCAATATTTAGGAGATCAGCTATGTGTAATGAGGGTTGCAGATATACATGAACATACACACAAACACGTGTTTGCTCTCAGAGTAAGCTGGTTTGGTAATGGTCTAATGACTTGGGGAGAGGAATAAATTCTGTTATGAGACGGTTTTGGCTGAGGGGATGGGGAAATCGATTACAGTATTCCATCATCATTTAGTCAGCCATATTCAGGCTCATAAACACCTGCAGGCTTCATACTTCATAAGTGGGCATCAGTGAACATGTATCTTATACAATGATGGGAATGTAGATGGAATTTAGCATACTGATTATCTAGACCAAAAGGAAACATTTAGTTAAAGTAAAGTCAAAATATTTTTTATATAAGAATGTTACCCAGACTGAATCCAAATATTTCTGTAATTGGAAATAAAACGGTAAGCAGCAGTCTTACAATGACTCATAACCTTAGTAGTGACGCAAGCACTTATTTTGTGGGTGTGTAGGCCTGTCTCATTTTAAAACCTTTAGAGACCAGCCTCAATGGAAAACAATTTTTCTGAAAATGTCAGACATCCCGGTCATTCAAGTATTCCTTTTTAGTTTGGCTGTGAGCCCTGATGTGAATCAGCATCTTCTTAAAACTAGCTGCTTGTCTCCTTCTCTAAGAAAAATGACCTTCAGTTTCTTTGTCCATACAATAAAAAAAGAACAAACTACACAACTCTTTCAAAGGGAGCGTGCCTATGTTCTCACAGCCCTATGTTCCCACATTTCTAAGATTTTTTTCCAAAATTAGGCCCTATTGTTATTTCCTTTTTCAGAAATTTGTATCAGATTTTATCCCCCTAACCCTAACCCTAAAAAATGTTGTGGGAGGAAGGGCTTAAATTGAAGGGAAATGTAGGAACACAAGATCCTAGAAAAATATCCTTGAAATATGGGAACATAGAGCTGTGGGAACATTGGGCCTAATTTTAAGAAGAATCTTACAAATGTGGGAACATAGGGCCTAATTTTAAGAAGAATCTTAGAAGTGTGGGAACATAGGGCTGTGGGAACATAGGGCCTAATTTTAAGAAGAATCTTAGAAGTGTGGGAACATAGGGCTGTGGGAACAAATATTGCCTAATTTTAAGAAGAATCTTAGAAGTGTGGGAACATAGGGCTGTGGGAACATAGGGCCTAATTTTCAGTGAAAAAAAATTCTTAGAAATGTGGGAACATAGGGCTGACCCACAGAGGACATTTCTGCCACAGAAGAAAAGCACAGGTGTAAATAATACAATTAATGATGGCTGACTTCTATTTAGCTGCTTTGATTTCAGGGTCCAGGCATAGTGGCTCATTGTCACACACTTGAACAGAACAGAGCTATTGTTAGTGTTATTATTAGTAACACATGTGCTTTTCCTTCTAACAAAAGTCAAAATGTCTGCTGGGAAAACGGTATACTTGAACTTTCTGGTGTTGCTGAACCAGTTCAACAGCCTCATTTCAGAGTTTGTTATCTTTGAATTTGACATGCAAATTCAATATTTGGTTATTATTAACACTGCTTTAGCTTATGCTCTAAAAACCTAATCACTGTATTATATCTTTGACAACATGTTCCTTATATGTTCCTTTGTTCGCCATAGGTTTTTAATTTCATCCAACTGGCACAGGCGTTACTAATTCCATTAACGATGACCCTGTTGTGTTCAGTTGTCTCTGTAAACCATGGCAGTGTGACAGTGAGCCAGCATAGACAATACCAGGACCCTAAAATTGAAGCAACTAAATGGAATTTAGCCATCGTTAATTTTATACCTCTGATTATACTGTGACATGTCAAAATATCTTCCATGAGACAGGCCTGTATGTCCAACTCAACAGTGCTGTCAGTAGTTGTTGAGTCTGTTTTTCATTTCCCCTGATGATGATGATGATGATGATGATAATGGTGATGACTTACTGTTGCATTTTATTACATCAACATACTAGAAGGATGATCAACCATTTTAAATGCAAATAAAGTTGTTTCAAGAAATGCATTCTCTTGCTATAATCTGTCTCTTCTGCACATATTGTAAGATTGCAAGACGCTGACTCTCTTGTTTCTAACACAGTTGTTGACACATGTGAAACTTCATTGCAACTGAACTATGACTGAGTCTAATTTGAAGGATTTCTTACAGAACAATCTTAACATTTTCTCTTTCTCCTCTTGTATCCCTTACAAATTCCACATCTCTCTCTCTCTTTCTTATCTGCACTGCTCATTTTAACAGTGTCTTATTCCCGGTAATGTGGTGCTGGCGGCATTTCCCATAATTCCTGTTAATGTATGAAGGCCACAGTATCGTCTAATCTGGTCCGTCTGAGCCATTTCGGTCTCAAAGGGGCAGCACGTCCTCTCTCTGTGAAGGACAATGTTACAGTGCAAAAGTGCATAGGACTTTGCATGTGTTTTCATGTGTGTTCTTTCATGTGAGCAAGCCTTCTATCATTTTTATTTTTATATTTGTTTGTGTACCCAATTATATATGTGTGTTTGTGTATACCAGCAGTGTCCATGCTTGTTAGACTGTATAATCCCGTTTTTCCAGAGTCACCAGAAGGTCTGCAACTGTGGAGTGACTCATCCTCTCCTCTCTAGACAGCAGCAGCAGAATAGGTGGACTCCGGCGCCATCTACTGTACTGCCTGTGTTAGAGCACTTCTACCAAACACCAAAAAAACACGTTTCTTTTTTTTAGGGGGGGGGGGTCATGTATTTTGTCATTTACTTATATTATTTATTTATTGTTTTCTATTCATTTGTGTTGCGTGTGTGTGTGTGTGTGTGTGTTTTTATAGCTGCATTTATGTCTCCCCATATACTGTACCTCAAGGTATGAGTGGGCAGTTGTTATTGAGGGTCCTGGATTAAAAAATTACTTGGCATTTTCAAGATTTAATACTGTATTGCCTTGCAACTAAGTTGCTAGGAATTTGGTGCACTGTGCTCATTACAAAAAAACAGAAAGTGTTCATAGCAGGACAGTCAATACCCATTAAAAACACATAAAGACACATATAGCTCTGTCCATGCAATTGTACCACTATACTAACGTTTTAGATGATAATCAGTTGCTTAAGTGGACATGCTCAGCTGAAGTGTTGCATGGTGGTGGTGAAAATGTTTTTTCTTATTTTTTCCCCAGAATATATACCACCACTATATAACAGAAATATTTGACTTCTTAAACACTTAATTTTTTGCTAAGATTTTACCTCAAGTTTCTTTAAATGCATGCAAATGTCACATACTATAGACATATATTGTTGCTACACATCATAAAAGCTATTGGTGCTCACACTAAGTGAAATATTTATATCCATCATCACCATTTGTTGTGGCTGCACCATCACATATGCTGTAAATATATCTTGTGTAGCATTGTGTTGCTATGTTTATTCAGACTGACATATTGGGTTATATTTATTATTATTTTTGTAAACATTTAGGATACTCAGTAAGAGCTTAGTTTGATAATGTTTAATAATGCCTGGACACCCTGCTGGACTTTGTGAAGAGGTTCAAAACTGTCTGAGTCTGAGAGATTAAAGAAAACAAATGTGTGTTATAAACAGTCTCCAGTGTATGAGGTGCACAATCAATCCTAATGCAGTCCAATAAAGCACAAGCCGCAAAAGGAGTTGTGAAAAGCTTTCTTTTGTCCAATGTAGATACAGTTTCAATAATGAAAAAAGAAATGATGAATACCTATGCAACATTATAATCTTGAATCCTGACTGATAAGTCTTTAAATTGAATACACCATCAGTATTACTTTATGCCAAGCAAAGGCAGATTGGAGGTAGGACAGTAATTATTCAGATCAGTTATTTTTATGAAGGAGAAGAACGTAAGCGGTCTACAATTTTCTGGGTTTTCCAGATAAAATAGTCAAGTTCATAAACATATGTGAAACAATGAAACCAACAGCCTGACAAAAGAGGAGTTCTCTTTACTGCCGCCAGATAGCAGTAGTAATTAAGCTTGCAGTCTGATATAGTTTTTGGAACGTGTTTGTACCCTGGTTACACTGCAAACAATGCCAAATTAATTTATGGTGGTACCGCACAACTGCTTTTAAGTGTAACAAAAATTCAGTTGGCAGACTTCTGTGTCATAGTCCGTGAGGAGGACAGAAAGGACTTCTTTGCTGAAAAGGGGAAGTATACATGTTATTGCATTCACAATAGAAGGTGCAGCTTCTGGGTTGTGTTCACTGCACATGTATTTAATCTATCTTTCATGTTTTATTTAGCAATATGATCCAGTCAAATCATGTTTTAACTGGATTTTATGCCACTCTGCTTTCCACATTTTTCTTTCATTTTTCTAGGTTCCACTGGTTGTACTGTAACACGTTTGAAACTTCAGCTCTGCACTGGTTGATATTAGCTGGTTTCAGGTGCTTCATATCAGTGACACTTGTGTGTTCTTGTGAATCTCATCACTCTCAAATGTATTCAGCTCTTGTCTCTCATGCATCTCATCACCAGTTAATGATATTCCTCACATGTCCCCACAGCTTAGTGACCCATAGGTTAACCCCCAAGTCTGTCAAATATTGTATTTCTGGGGTTAACATCTTTTGGCACAACTCCTCATAGGCTTTGTCTACATTTTCTTTCAAATTGTATCCTACGATTGACTTCTCTCCGATGGGCTGCCATGGCTGCATGGCCGCCTCATGAATACTTCCAGCCTCGACAGAGTGACCTCCCTCAATGCAGATCTCTACCAATTCTGCGTTCCTCCTCTTGAGCTCTGCGACGTCGTCTGCCATACGCTTTCTTCCATAAGCCTCCACTTTCTTCCAGAAGGTAAGGTTAAAATATTTGTAAAGCTTCAAGTCAATGCTATTCCACTGCAGGGCCTTCGCCCTAAGCTCAGGAGTCAGTTTAGACACAGTGGATTCCTTACGGGAGTTGAGCCTGAAGAAGACAAGGTCATCCATCTCCCAACAGAGAGCATCCTTAAGCAGGATGAGCGATTCCTCAAAGTACTCCATTAGCATAACTAAGTGAAAGCGCTCAGCGATATCCATGATGCTCCCCTCTATACGTGGGTCGTCGGTATCCAGAGTGTTGTCCTGCCCAAAGTCAAAGAACATCATGTTCTTCAGGAAGAAGGAGTTAAATCCATCTGGGATGAAGTATTGTTTAGGATCACGCAGGAACTCAGCCATCTTATCCTCCCCTGGTATGCTCCAGGTCAGAGGAACAATATGACCATAGTAATGAAAGGATGACTCAAAGAGCCCTGCCGGATCTCGCAATATTGTACTGTAGAAAGTGTCTCTTGGCAGCACTTTGGCCACCTCAGGTGCATTGAATCGCATGTGGTTACACATAATGTTAAAACACATTCCGGATTTGTAGCCTTGAACGTACGTGTGCTGAAAAGGTGAGGGGTAGAAGAAGTCGTTCCGGCTGTTAGGGAAGGCAAATTTGAGTTTGTGCTTCTCTCCAAAGCGGAACAGTATGTTCAGGAAGGTGCTGCTGGCAGTTTTATGGGTCTTCATAAACATGATATCTACTTTTGGAACACAAATGTTATTGTCATGCTGTGAGCTGTTTGTGGTTGGCTGGGTGCTGTGCTGGCCTGGTTGGGGAGGACAGGAGTGAGGCACTGGAAGCCTAGAAAAATTTAGCATGGGGAAATGATTAAGTGTCACCATACATCTATCATAGAACATTTACAGTTAAGCACTGAAAACTGTAATTTGTACTGGTGTTCAAAAGATACATTGTGTAATACTTTCCATCTGATAATATTTCTTATCTTTTGTCAAAATGCCAAGTTTAAAATGTGTTTTTAAAATGTGCCATTTAAGACGAGCATAGTGTCGCTAAAATCCAGTGATTGATCTGTAGTTCTTGTTCTGCATCCAATCAGCTGCAACTACAATAATGAACACATGCTGCCCTTAAATGTAACTGAGCCAATTGTAATTGAGAATGGCTCAAACATGATAGTTACTGAATGTAAAATCTTAAAATGCCAAGACATGTTGCTTTCACTGTTATTTAACACTGCTTGTTTTGTCCAACTTGTAGGTGCAATACACAACACATATACTACACAACGTATGTCATACAGTCAAATATTCACCTCTTTATTTGCATTTGCAGAATTAGTGATTACTCAGCACAAGAAAGCAGTAAAATTATTCTTCGAAATGCTTCACCTCATGTCCAAAGCTACAGTATTGTATTGGACTTTGATTTTAAAGTTGATCATTTATAACGTGGTTAATTATATGGTAAATGATATTAAATCATTTTATGATCTTTTGTGGGCATTTCTTCTTTGTTTCTGTCACGTTTGTTGTTTCAGAAAAAAGCTGAAATTAAGCTGCACCAGCTATATCATTGTGTGTTATTTTGGCAAGCACATTTCAGTAGCAATTAATATATGAGTAGACATAGCTAAAATATGTGTGGTCAAGTTTTAGGTGAGGTGACCTCTTCACATGTGAACCTGGGGACGCTGCAAATTACTGTCAATTTGTCAAATATAAAAAAGCTTCTCAATGAAGTTCAATCAAATCACAGGTCAGATTTTAAAGACAACTTTCCTTATATGAACATTGGATGATCTTGAAGAAAGTTCAGGCAGAGTAATGTTTAAGAGCTTAACAACATTGCTGCCTGTGAGTCATTAAATTCAAGCAAATACATTGAATTATATATACTAATATTCTATTTCAATTAATTTTAATTCTATATAGTAATTTAGGCACCAACACTTTGAGTTGAACATGTCATTTCCAGTAGCCAGAATTCTGTTACACATTTAGGCCCATACATGTTTTTATTACTATATATAGATAGCCACCTATAAATTATCATAAACAAGTATATAATTAGGTTGCAATGTGCTGAAGTTAGAAGATAAGGTCTAGATGTTATAGATAAAAGGTGAACAAAGGTGGCCGGGTTGCCTCAGTGGGTAGAGCAAGTGGACATATGCTCAGAGGCTTATTCCTCGACGCAGAGGTCCAGGGTTCAAATCCAACCTGTGACAATATCCTGCGTGTGTTCCCCCTTTCTCACCTAGCTGTCCTGTCAAAATAAAGGTGGAAAAGCCCAAAAAATAATCTTAAATACAACAGTTGAAAAAAGTATGAGATTAGCAAAATGTTCTGACTAATTAACTTAATGTGTTTTTTGTTGTTGTTGTTTTTGTTTTTACCTTTGCAGCTTTTCTGCATTTGCTAACTGACCAGTATTAAATCTATTTCCTCATTTTAGTGCTGCCTTGTCTTCCTAATAACTCAATATACTGTATTTTTCTAACACTTTCACAGGTTTCTATGGGACCGTTATATTTGACATCTTGTCTAAAAGTCTTACTCTGGTTGACTGAGGTTGATCTGTAATGTTGATAGAACGTAGAGCAGAGTTCTGGTGATGAAGAGGCAACCCACAGTGACACGTTTGACCAGGAGCTGCCACCACTGCCTCTGGTGTGTTTGGAATGGTAACAGGGAACTGAAAAAGATCACCTCATGAGAAGAGGAAGTATATAAAGACAAAGGGTGCTGTGAACCACACACACTTCCCTTCACAAACAACACACATTAACTTTTGTAGTTAATGGAAAGAGTTCCAATACCAGGTCAGTGAAGCTTCATAGGTGCCTGATCAAAGGTCAATTGTCAAAGCAGACGCCAATAAAAAAAACAAAAGAAAAAAAGACAAGAAGAAAGAAGAAAAGAAAAGAAGTTAAAGTTAAAACGTAAGTGTCACTTTGACTTTAAATAAAGAAAGACATATAATGAAAAACTTGATTCAGGTTGGGAATTGTCTGCTGGTAAGCATGAAAAATATATAAAATAAATGACAAAATGGGGTCCAATCCAGAGAAAGGTGCCACATACAAGACAAGCAAACCAAAGACACATCAACAAAGTACTTTAATGTTTAATGTTATTACGGATTACTGATATCTAATGCAGTCTGGCCAAAGTTAATACTCAGAGACGTACAGTACATATTAAATTTCATGGCAACACATGCCTATGTGTGAAACACATTAGAAAGATATTTCCTCTCTGGTGAAATTACATTTGCAAAATTAATATTGAACATTAAAAAAAAGACTGTCAGTGTACTTTGAACCCAAAGAATACACAACTGATTATTAGCATGCAGCCAACTTATAAAAGTTAGAAATTCCTAAATTGTAAACACATTTTCTTTTCTTTTTACTTTCCTCATTTAACTCTACTTGTCACATTTGCTTCTATGGTTTTGCCATGTTCTTTTCTGAAGAGACACGTTACAAATACAATATCTTTAAAGTAAAGATCCACTGTAGATATCATGTTGTCACAGAAAACAACACAGTCTATTGCTTTAGCCATTTTCTGTGCATTCAAACCAACTAATAAATCCATTGTAATCATTAAACACATTAATTGTGTTACTGTTACTTTGCTTAAAAATATTAAAACATGGAAAACAATTGAAGTAATGTGCTTTAGAAAATTTAAATTCACAGATGATAATCAAAACATCACAATAGATTTGCATAAGGAAAAGCGAACTTACTTAATATGTGGCATGTTAGTTGCTGCACTCTCACATCAAAGTTCTTCCTGCCATAGCAGGCATTTGATATCTTATCTTCTTATGGCCTTGTTTACTCTATTGTAGCCTGGATGATACTCTGAGCCTAAACTGTGCTATCTCCATAGTGACAAACTTTTTTATCAGATACAAAAACCTGTCCTGGTATCAAGTGTTGAGTTCCAGGTGTGGAGGAGCAAAGAAAAGGCAGGGCGCAGGTATGCCAGCTGCTATCATGCCTTACTGCAGTATCCTTTCCTCTCAGCAGAGGCCCTCATTTCATTGCTCAACTGCGGAGATTTCACTCTCACTCAAAATAGAAATAGAAAGGATCTTTATTTTATGAATTTATTGCAGAATAGCAGGGTTCACCTATTCTTAAAAACACACCACAAGAAATACCGGTAGCCAGTGGAGGAATGTAACCAAGTACATTTTCTCAAGCAATGTACTTATGTACAAATTTGAGGTACTTGCACTTTACTTGAGTCTTTTCTTTCCATGCCACTTTCTACTTCTAGACCTACTCCACTACATTTCAGAGAGAAATATTGTCGTTTTTACTCCACTACATTAATCTGACAGCTTTAGTTACTATTTACTTTACAAATTAAGATTTTTGAAACAAAACACATGTAGTTTATACAACACAATGTTTTATTATAAATTAAACTTCCCTACAAGTCCAGCTGAAATGATTAGCCCATTAAGCATTAAAGTTCAGAACTGTTTTGATCGTTTCCAGTTTCTAAAATGTGAGGCTGTTTCTGCATTGAGTGCTTTTACTTTAATACTTTAAGTACATTTTCCTGATGATACTCAGATACATTTTATTTCCACAACTTTTTTAAAAGTGCATTCATAAACGATTCTTTGCAACAGCAAATCATTTCCAACTTCATGCAGGCCTAATTGAGGCTGCTTTTAAAATCATTCATCATAAAATCAGTGGGCGTATCCACAAGTCAACACAACATGCTTAACATGTATTATGATGTGGGGGGGTTTGGGGGTCCACCCCCGAACATTTTTAGCATTAAACACTTCATTTCCTGCATTCTGCTGAATTGTATGTACCTATTTCTACCTTTTTCTGAATCAATATGCTGGAAATATCTTTATGTAAAAGGAAACAAATTACAATCCAAATATAAAAACATAATGGAATATATGGCAGTAAGGCTCTCAGGCATTCTGTATTGCGTTCAAGAAAGCCTTTATCTGCACCACTGCTGAAAGTGAACTGAAACCAGTCCTGTTTCTTTTAGAGGCACTTAAACTGCACCTAAAGTAAAGACACAAAATGCAGCGTTTTTCACTCTTACATTTTGTTATATAGCATAGAATACTGCTGCATGTCTGACAATAAAAAAGTGATAGACCATAGAAAAGAAGAAAACCTTCCACACATTAGTCTGCGTAGTTTATTTAATCAGGGAGTCAAGGTAAAAAGAATGCACTTTGATTTATATACATTACAGATCACACTAAAGGGTGTCGTAGCCCCGTGGCACGTGTGGACTTCAAAGATAAGTTTGACTATAAAATAACATCATAATTATGGTCATCATTACATAATATCCTTTTTTAAAACTTTAGTTTACGACCTGCAGCTGTTCAATTGAAAAAATGTCCGGTTGCATTTTATGACACTGCAGATGCAAATATGATATGGTAATTTTTATGAAGTACTTTGAATAATACAGCATAATAATACACGCACCACATAATGTGTATTATTGTGCATAAACTGCGTGTGGCAGAAACCATCTTTGTTAGGTTTTTGTTTTATAATTTTTTTTAATTCAACAGAGAAAATATTTTCCATGTAATACACCTCTGTGTGGACAGCAGATGTGTGACAGACAGTGACCTCTAATGAAATAGTTGTGTAATAACTTGGTCATGGTCAAGTTACCACGGATGGTCACAAGAACATTAGTCTTGCGTTGTCAGACCTTCTTAACACCAGCGCTGCGGAGGAGGGTCTGACTAGTCCCCACAGTATTCCGGGATGGGAGAAAAATGTGCTCTGGTTTATTGCCATTTCTTTAAACCAATCACAATCATCATGGGCGGCACTAAGCGCTGCACGAAGCCTGCGGTGAAGACCCGCCCTTCAATAGCATTTCTTGGCCAGGCGTCCATGCTTACGCAAGGTAACGTAACCCCATTTGTACAGGTCCTATCCCCTGACCAATCGGCTATCTTAACCTTAACCACTCAAGGTCAAATGCCTAACCCCAACCAATCGAGCTGCTTCGTAGGCCGGGTCTTGGCGTGGCCATAGTGGGATTCATAATTTTGCGCCACAGTGCAGCTACAAAATAGCCCCGATAAGGAACGTGTTTTGGTGGAACGTGTACGTTCAAAAGTTGTTTTAGTCTTGCAACAGAAAACTCAGATTGGACAGATAGTCTAGCTAGCTGTCTGGATTTACCCTGCAGAGATCTGAGGAGCAGTTAACCATATCCCTCATAAATCCACCGGAGTTTAAACTTCCAACACAAAGGAAGCGTTACATCCGGCCAAAAAAAAGAACATATGGTGCAATTTCCTGTGGCAACGGGGCAATCCCGGAAGTGGAAGTTCGAGGATATAGACTTTATAGAACTTTAACATAAACAGTTTCGGAAAAGGTTGATAAGTAAATTAGGATTAGGATCAGTAAATGTAGTAGGAGTTACTCTGAGTAATGAGAGGCTTTGAGACTGAATACATAGTAAAATGGAGGGATGGTGTTGTTGTTCAACCTTTAAAAATGGTCACTAGTTACTGGTTTCAGCAAGACACAGCTGTCCCAATTACTGTGCAGCATAAGGTTGAGCATGTTGTCCCATTTCAAATATGTCTCCAATTGCAGCCAACACTTGCAGCTTCATTTTGCCCAAATTTGGAAAACACAAGTGGAAATTTACCAGTCAGAACTCCATTACCAGAGCCAAACATTGGGTTTGGGGAATTTGTTTGAGTGACACTGTCAGTACTGTTTTGGTTCCCTCAATGCCTGCTATGCCAGCACTGTTGCTCATTAGTTAACTGTAAAAGAACGTGGTGTTCCAGACTTGTGGATCTGTAAATATGAAAAACCACATTCCTGAAAAAATAAACAACTCTTCTCATCTTAACAACATACTGCTGGATAATTATCTGTAGCAGGCAGAAGCTGTTTAACAGCAGACATATTCTCTAACATAAAGATAGTATTTGTACGGTGTTTTTTTATTACATTGAATTCAGTTTAATTTGATGCAAACTAAATTTGTCACAAACAGCATTCATCTGTGGCAATATATCTGTATTTCAATTCTGAGAAGATGTTGACATTTAGTTTTATAGTCATTTCACTGTTGACAGGGAAAATAAACAGCATGTGTCACTGTTCCATCTGATGGATGTGTAACATCAGAAACATGTATTTAACTGTGTTACACATTAGTCATCTGTGTCAGTCACCATGAAACTGTGTGCACACACACACAAACCTGACAGCTACACTATCTATAAATGGGTATTGTTACACTGTCGGTCCAGACTCCAGACATGGAGGGTCACTTGCTCGTAAATCAGATATTGTGAGCCAGAATAGTCTGTGTCTGCTTAAAACACAATTGACAAAATGCCCTTATTGCGCCATCACACTCAGCCCAATTTACTCATGATGTTATGTGTGGAGAAACAAACTGCTTTATGTTTGAAAAAATATTTTCTGCATTTTAAATGGGGTTGGCTATCATTTGCTGTACATGGTATATATGGTAACTGCCAACTTGAGTCAAGGTTTGCACTTTAGATGATGAGCTATGATGGTAAAACATTCCAAGTCCTTGAAAGTTGATTTAAAAAAAACCTTTAGATAAAAAAAACAACTCCTGTGCGCTAAAGCATTCCAATGATATGAACATTGATGCACTGACACCAGTATTTGTTGTGTTTGCATGCCATTTTGAGGGCAATGTTGTGGTTTGAATAAAGGACGGGGTCCTCATTCGATTCTCAAATGACCCGCTACATACAAGGTGACCCCCAGTATATTACAGCCATTTTTGTCTTTTTTACAGCTCCACAAAACGCATTCAATTTCCATCAAATCTTTTCAAACAGCTTGTGCACCATAAGCTGTGTTTTATGGAAAACAACTGCCCTGAGGGTCCAGCAGACCAATATTTACCTCAGTATCTCATGTACTCTGGTGGCCTGCAAACTAACAGCAGCAGGCATTCACCAGAGCACTATACGTTGAGATGAGGTCATGAGGATTAATACTGTTGTTGATCCAATAAACATTCAGTGTAGCTTTGACAAATATGGAGTTAAGAAGATAGGATATTGAGATACTTTTGCTATAGGGTATCTATATCATGTTGTACGGAAAAAGAAAATATAGCATTCGTGGTGCATGTGTTTGCTGATATAATATGATCTGCATTGCAGCAGATTTCACTGGATACTGTGGGGAGGGAATGAGAAGATAGGACAAAGGGAGGATGGATGATAAACTCACCCCACTACGCAACAGAAAATGAAAAAGATTCTCCTACCAGCTAACCAAACACCAACTTTGCATATGAATAGTAAGAATATGAGAAATCGTAACCATGGCGTTAACAATAACTACATCTGGAGCATAAATTATTCATGAGGTGTGCATCCCGCACAGTGGGGGCTGTGTGTGAGGGAGCATGAACATTATGGCCAGCATGTGTTATCTCCTTGCTTCCTCTTCTTTTTTCTAATTAAGCAGATGAGTGAGGAACTATATTTAAATGTTTTAAAGAGATATTTTTTTGGCAACACTGTCCTTTTCTCTTGCTACCGCGGTTCTTAATAAAATGGGCTGTTGGAATGGTGCAGCAGTAGTGATGACATTACGTGGGCCAATGTTTACTCATCTTGGGAATGAAAGACTCCTCTGACTTTGCAGAGGATTTCGAAGTTAGACAAGCATGTCCAAACACACACGCATCCGACAAATAAAGCCTTCTGACTCAATTCCTTCTCTCCTACTTCCCTGTCTCTCCCTCTGCCACTTTCTCCTTAATTAGTTCGCCTCGCTTGTTCTTCCCATCTCTCTCTGCTAGTTTTTATCCATTCTCCAGCTGCTTTCAAAGCAATATTTTACTTTGCAACAAATGAGATTTCACATGGTTTTAGTAGGAGACATTTGAGTGCTCAACTGACTAAGAGGAGGAACAATTTGTGTGTGTGTTTTTTTTAAAACTGGAAAGAAACTTGTTTTCTACCCAGGTCCTGCATCAACCTGTCAGGTTTCATTTGTTTATGGAGAGGAAAAGAATGGCACCTGCATGTATAAAACTAAGCAGCAAGCGTACAGAGTTTCTGTCTTCATGGAATAGCATAACATAGCATAGTAAGTAAAGAATTGTATACATTTCTCTTGTCCGTTCTGTTGTTGGGATTTGTGCAATGCTTTTCAGTAAAGTCATTTCATATAGGCCTATTCTTGCTGATACCCAGAGCTAATTTTAGAGCTAGCTTTAGCTAACATGGCTATTGTTGGCATAGCCTCATTGCCTTTTTGTTTCTTTCCAGTAGCCAATAGACCCAATCACAATGTTTTTTTAGGCTACGATAACGTCCGGGCAGAAAACTCCTGCGTCCCGTAACGTACAATTTAACAGCGCTGAGGCAGTCACTGTAATTTCGAAGGATATCATACGAATTGTTGTGCGTAGGTTTTCGTACGATATCATACAAACCTGGTTATGAGAATGCTTTGCTCTGAGTATGTAAAAAAAAGAAGGTGAACAGGTGTTTCCTGGACATTTCTTCATCCCAAACAACTATTGATATACCATAGCTTGTGAACTACTTTTGGTCTGGAACCTCATAGCCTACACTTTTCTTGTTGTTATAATCATTAATTTAAGTATGTAAGTAAGTCATCTCTCTTATTCCATCAAAATGTTTGAGAAATTCCAAAAGAAATGAGAGCAAATGGAAAAAAAGAAATTTGAAGAGAATATATCACAAATATCATCATCATCATCATCATCATTGTCATCATCATCATCATCGCCATCATCATTGACTTTCAGATCTGATATGGGAGGATTTAAAATATTCATAGCATCCCCAACAGTAATCAGAACTGTAATCAGGTTATAGGCTGCACACACACACACACACACACACACACACACACACACACACACACACACACACACACACACACACACACACACACACACACACACACACAGACAGTACATGCAGGTTAGCAGCTGTTGAACACAGGGCTGTTAAATATTTCAGGGGGTACACACATTCTCTCACCAGCCCACCTCCCCCTGCCGGCATATTGGGAGATGTTATGCCCAAAAAGCATGTCGATGACTTATTAATGCCACAGAGAAGGATGTCGAATGACGAATGATGGAAGGATATAATAAGAATTTGTGCTCATTATGAGGGGGAGACTTGTAAATGGTGAATTATGTGTGCATTTGTTCCAGTGTGCTCATTAAGACGGACTTTGTTTAAAAGTTTTTCAGGAGTTGACTCAGGTCCTCCAGTTGAACTTCACTCAAGATTTCAGGACTTCTTTCTTGTGTAAATTTCTACAGATGTTTATTGCTCCATTTTCCGTTTGTGTTTACGTAAATCTTCATTTGGGATAAACAAAGGAATGTTTGATTAAGAGGATTTCTTAGGATTGTTTTCTCTTACTGTAATTTATTTGTATCCATCTTTTCTCCAAAGCTCTGACTTAAACTCCTCAGGACATTTCAGAACTCTTTCAGACTCCATGATCACGGGATGATATTATTTCTGATCTGACGGTTTTAGGTTTAAATTGAGGACCTTCTGGGTGCTCCAATCTAATTACACAGCCCAAAGACACGCGGGTTGGCAACTTCAGATTTGTTTGTTCCATGCAACTTTATTTTCCAGGAGCATCATGGGTAGGGTCCAGCTTAATGGGACTCACAGCTGACTAAAATTACCATTCAAAACATTCATATTCACGGAAGTTTTTCTGTTTATTATTCCAATGTTTTTAAGGATTGTTTTTTGGGAGGCATTTTACCTCTAGTGGATTGCGACAGTAGAGATACAGCACAGACAGGAAACATGGGAGGAAGAGTGGAATAGAACTAGGGATGTTGCAATTATAGAGTCTTAACTTTTTGACAAATCAAGCCTTTTAAAACAACTCATAGGGTCTGAGGCCCTTTGTATCATTTTGCATTGCTGAAGGAGTGTGTGCCCTCCACACTTTCAAGGGCTACGGGTGTATAGTTTACGACCAGAAATGTGAAAGAATAAAGTTTGTGTCTTGTCAGCAGTATTCTTGTCACTCTAGTGAGGGTCAGGGCAGCAGTTAAGACACTTAAGCTGGCAATAAAACATATTGAATGTAGTTTGTGACAGAGGAGCGGCTGCTGGAGATGGGTAGTTATTGCAGTGCCAGATCTGGGGGAGTAGGTCGCTGTGGGAGTTTTTTCTAGCTCTATATGATTTTTAAATTATTATTTTGTTTTAAATTAGGGTTTAAATGCCTTTGTGAAATACAGGCTACACAAATATACTGTACTTTTATGTATCTGTAACAGCAAAGTCTTCCATGTTTTCTGGTGGTAAGTGCAGTTGACCAAATTAAAGAGTTATAAGTTTAAGCAAAGTCTAAATGTATCCAGAATACACTTCTATTTAATACTACATAAAGAGACAACACATTAAGAGGTGAATGAGGCAGTAGTGTTACAGAATTTACACATGGGAATTTCTCTCCAAATATGACATATAAAGAAAGGAAATCCTTAAGATCGGGTGTGTGTGCATATGTGGAAGTGTGGAGGATGACTGACCATTTTCTCTTCTTCTCTGTTCCTTCCTCTTGCTCCTACTCACATTTCCTCTCAGAATCCTTCTCCCTGCCCTTCTCTTCCTTCTCCTTCTTTTTCTTTCCCTCCTTACCCCATCTTTACTTTTTTATAATGTCCTATTTCCTCTTATCTTATTCCAACAGTATGCAGTGCCTCTCTCCTCTTCTTTTCTCCTCTCTCTCCTTCCTGTCTCTATCCTTCTTCTTTTTAAACTCATTTACACCAGTATCCCTACCCTTTCGTCCCCTCATACACACTCCATCCAGCTTTATTTCCCTCTTTCTTTCATTCTCTTGCTGTCTGGATCTTGCCCCTCCACTTCCTTGCTGTAACTCATTGTTTGTCCACAACCTACTTCTGTCGTCTACATCTCTTATGCTGATAATGGTATTTTTGTCAGTTTGTCTTGACATCTAGCAACTTGGTGACATCCAGGTTTGATTTTGCCTTAAATAAATCGAAATAAAATAAATCCTAAGTGTTTCCTACTAATAGAAAAACAGCAGCTCCATCTTGATAGCCCTGCCAACTTTTCTTCTATTCCTTAGAAATCCTGATGAAGTAACCTGGATGCTTGTTTGTGTGTGTGTGTGTGTGTGTGTGTGTGTGTGTTGGTGAAATAAGCTGAATTAGTAGTACCAGCACATACTGAAAAAAGAACTCTGCTTAACCTATTCATTTAAATGGAGCTAATTAGAGACACTGTCTAGGGAAAAGGGCCTCACTGGGCCTTATGTGCATATGTGTGTGTGATGTGTGTGTGTGTGTGTGTGTGTGTGTGGCAGATTTTCATAAGATAAATGAATGCTGCTTAACAGTGCAGTAAATACAGAGGTCCCACAAGGATATTACCACTTTTGCTCTCTTTATGTCCTGTGTAACTCTCTCTCTCTAACACACACACACACACACACACACACACACACACACACACACGGTCTACCACACTCTCTCACTTACTTAATCCTTTAGCTCTTACTTGCTCTCTTATTTCAGCGTGCCAGATAGAGATAGATTTAAGAACTGAAGTCCTTTTTAATATAAAACTAATTACAGTGATTTCTCATTGAGTTAGCTGAAATAAAAACACAGGACTACAGGAAATTAATTATTAGGAGTCCAATAGTATATATTGATGCAGATACTACTCATTTTGCAGTTGTTTTCTTTCAATCTAAGAGCAGTCACCAGGCACAAAAACACTGTTACTGCACAGTGTAAAAAATAAAAACACTGTACTTCAAAGAGGTAATACCTTTAAAAGCATAATGATTTATGTAAGGATCTTAGCACTTGCTTTATTTTAGGATCTGCACATACTTTGCATTTCTTGTCAATCTCCGCCTTTCTCTCTTTGTGTTTTGTTGTTGTTGTTTTTTTCGAGCCATTCCCCCCAATCCCCCATTAATCTAAAATTACCTTTGCTTTTTTTCTCTATCTGTGTGTTCTGTTTTCTCTGTTAAGGCAGGATATCATCATTTATGTTATCGCAATATATCATCATCCATCTCTGTAGGTGGTACTGGAAGTGAATTGTGACTGAGGCGTATACGCATGTTTCAAAAAGATATAGTAATAGTGATTAAACAATATCAAGCATTATTGATGATATAAACTTGGGCGTTTATAAAGTAAGCCAAACTTTACCAACAGCATAAACACAGAAATGAAGGGATTAATCAGTCAGACGTGGTAAGTGCATGCATTCGTTTCAGTCTGTCACGTCAAAAGCTGCCATGGTTGACAAAGGATTGTGTGGAAATAAACAGCAGAGTCAAGATAAGATGAATCTCCAAAGACAGGTGGAGTGAACATAAAAAAAGAGACGGCAAATGGGGAGAGGGAAATGTGATTTTATCCTTCAATCAAAGTGGCAGGCGGTTCGTTTTTTTTTTTATGCAGGGAACAATTTCAACTCAATTTAGTTTCCCATTAAAAATGTAATTGCGCCACAAGATGAGAGAGTGATTCAATCAAAACTTCAAAATCAAAAGTAAAATGATATGAAAGAAATTATAGCCTGTTCTTAGCAATAGAGTATGGAGAGTGGCTGTTTTTTTTTTATGCTCATCATTTTCATGCCTATCCAGGTACCCTAACTCAGGCTCTCCAAGTTCCAATTTGTTATCTTTTTCTTCGGCCAATCATTATTCTCATCATTATTGACTGACATTTTAAATCATATCATATAGTGTGTGGGAGCCAAATTGGTTGAACAGAAAGACATAGCTTTGGTAACCTTTACAAAAGAGGGTTTGTAAAGCACAGCTTACAGCTCCCAGTTGTTTCCTTGAGCTTGTTAAAAGTTACAGCGCTTGGTTCGTTTCAGAATGTTCACACCTGGGAAGTGCAATCACCACCGGTGGCAGCTCGGTACAATCAGCACTACAGAAGTTGTTCAAGGAGAAGGTTACCCAATTTAAAGTGCAATCTGTAATATTCCTTTGCACACACTGTGACTATTATTTATTGGTGAGGGCTTGTTGTGTTGCTGATCAGGGCCAGTCACTCCTCTGTTAGCGGCTGCTGAGATTTCAAGTCGCAGGCTGTCCGGCTGTTCATTTGCTAATATACTAAAATCTTTCCAAAACATAACAATGGCGAGCTCTACACTTTGGTTAGTTTCTCCAAAACATCAGTAAAAATTGCAACATTTGGACGGTGAAGCGAGCTGCAGACCTTGAAAACACCACATCACATTAGAAATACTTCCTTACTCCTTTAGAATCAGCACCAGCAGTTATTGTACCTATCGAAGAACTTCTAGCTCACTTCTCACTTTTGTTGTTTTCTGTGTGATTTGCCTTTATGCTATTTTATTGCTTAAGTCCACTGCTGGTTATGTTTTTTTTGTTGCTCTGGTGTTTTTCCTGACAAATAAATTAAAAAAAGAAAAGAAAAATTAAATAACAAAATTTCTGATGTAGAAGTGGTATAAATGTAAAAATAATATTAGCTGTATACTTATCTCTATTGATGTTAGTGTCCATTGTTATATATCTTAATGAATTAAAATGCATTTATATATTGATTTGTGTAACACAAAACAAACAAAGAATATTCTCCTCTTTTGGCTGTCATCTTTTCTTGGATTAGGAAATGGAGTTGAAACTTGAGAAACTTTAATTTGAAGCAAATGTTTGCTTTTTTCAACCTAGATGGATAGATTTCTTTGATGACTCTGAAAATACCTTCAAAACAGCAGGAAAAAGGATGCTTAGCTCTGTGAATTAAATGTAATGACAATACGTACATGACAGAGGCTACCTATAATGTAGCTAATGTATAAGCTAGCTAGCTACTTGGCTTTATTGGACAGGGGCAGTAAAGAGATGACTTACATTGATGACACTTTCAATGTAAAGCATGCTTAGTTTAGTTGTAGTATGGCATTGCCTCACCTGAGTCGGTACTCTTTCAGTTATCTAACATGTGGTGAATTTTAATTTGTAAGTCTAACATGAAGAAGTGATGGAGGACATGTATCGGCAAGTGTTGTCGTAGTTCCCAACAGCTACCGCTAGATGCTAGTAAAGAGCCATATTTTACTGACCGCACTGCTTCCGACACCAACATCTTCCGAACCTGGACTGTGATTCTAAATTGTGACCTTCCAAACACAGGGCGGCTCTTCTAATCTCCAGACTATAAACACAGGACATGAATATATTTCAATACTACAAGCCATGGTGCAGTGTACGCAGGTGGATTGATCATAACACCATGAGGCAGCTCAGAAAGTAAAGCAGACAGCGCTGGACACCAGCATGCAGCAAACATTCCTTGAACCTTACTTTGATTTGATTCGGAGAATACAGCGAATCCAGCCACACTTATTTTACATTCATTACAGTTCAGTGTTGCTACATTACAAACAGAACAGAAAATTAGATTCAGTGAGCAACCATTTCTGTGATGCCAAAGTAGACTGTTATGTAAAAACACACTCATCTAATGAGCCTAAATCACAAAGTGGAGCTGCACGCTGCATCACATTCTTGCTAATTGAGACACTGCAGAGTCAATCTGTTCAGCCATATGAAATTCTGATACAGAGCAGTTATTAACAAATACTTTTCTTTCACACAACAAGTGATAAAATGACACACACACTGTGAGGAAGACATTTAATGTACCAACATCCTCTTTCAGGATTTCTTCAAAACTTCCAATCAGTTATCACTCAGTGCCACTTGGTCTAAGTGTTCCTTCTTTAAAGGAACACGCCGACTTATTGGGAATTTAGCTTACTCACCGTAACCCCCAGAGTTAGACAAGTCGATACATACCCTTCTCATCTCCGTGCGTGCTGTAATGCTGTCTGACGGCTCCAGCGGCATCAGGCCAGCACAGAAAATGCAGGTGAATGGTTCCAGCAATCCTACTGCTCCGAATAAGTGACAAAATAACGCCAACATGTTCCTATTTACATGTTGTGATTTATAGAGTCACAGCGTGTAGAAAAAACAACGTAACATGAGACACAGCCGTCTTCTATCTGTAAACAAATCGGGAACTATATTCTCAGACGGAAGAATATAGTACTTGGGCGGAGTGATATGCTTGCAGCAAGCCTGTCTGAGAATATAGTTCCCGGTTTGTTTACTGTCAGAAGACGGCTGTGTCTCATGTTACGTTGTTTTTTGTACACGCTGTGACTATACAAATCACAACATGTAAATAGGAACATGTTGGTGTTATTTTGTCACTTTTGTCACAATTCGGAGCAGTAGGCTAGTTGGAACCAGTTACCTGCAGGATCTGTGCTTGGCTAAGCTAATGCTGGAACTGTCAGACAGTGTTACAGCAAGCACGGAAATGAGAAGGGTATGTATCGACTTGTCTTACTCTGGGGGTTACGGTGAATAAGCTAAATTCCCAATAAGTCGGCGTGTTCCTTTAAAGGAACACTTATTGGGACTTTGTCTTATTCACTGTATCCCCCAGAGTTAGATAAGCCCAAACATACCTTCCTCATCTCTGTTCGTGTTGTAACTCTGTCTGACGCACTCACCGCTAGCCTAGTTTAGCACAGATCCTGGAGGTAACCGCCTCAAATTAGCCTACTGCTCACAACAAGTGACAAAATAACGCCTACATGTTCCTATTTACATGTTGTGATTTGTATAGTCACAGTGTGTACAAATAACAAGGTCACATGAGACACAGCCGTCTTCTAACCGTATATAAACTGGGAACTATATTCTCAGAAGGCGAAGCACTGCAACTTCTGCTACATGGGCAGTACCTGAGAAGCCCCGTGGTGAGGAGCAGAGAGTAACAACGGTGCTTTTCAGGTGCTGCGCTAATCACTCCGCCCAACTAGCAGTGCTTCGCCTTCTGAGAATATAGTTCCCAGTATGGATACGGTTAAAAGATGGCTGTGTCTGTGACCTTGTTATTTGTACACGCTGTGACTATACAAATCACAACATGTAAATAGGAAAATGTTGGCATTATTTTGTCACTTATTGGGAGCAGGAGGCTAGTTGGAGCCGGTTCAATATCAAGGGAGGTGTGTCAGAGGCAGACAGATAGACAGTTAAAAGTATAGACCAGACAGCGACAGGCAGGGAAATAGTATATGAGATATTATGGAAAAGGAATGTTCTTCAGACTTTATATAAGTGGGCTGGAGAAGAGAGGAGGAGAGGGGAGGGAAATGAAGGAATGATGCAAAGATTACCCTATACAGAAGCTGCCCATCACTCACCCCCTGCGGTGTGTGTGAAGGCCTGTGTGTCTCGTCCATTAGTCACTGAGAGCTTCCTTAACGAGGTGCTCTTAATTGCCTAACTGCTGGGAGTCATTTTTCCCTCTCTATCTCTGCCCCACTTCCCTCTCTCGTTCTCTTCTCTAACTGTAACATTTTGCTTTCTTTTGTTGTTATCTCTCTCCTGTCATTTATCTTTGTCTCAAATTTTGTTAATTTACAATCTTCAAATTCTTTTTTGGCTTCATGAGATTGTTTTCACCCTGTGCATTTCGTGTGTATGCTTTTACAGCTGCATTGACCCACAGGAGGAGTGGATAATATATATCTGTGCATGTATATTAATATCTGTGTTGGGCTAACCCTAACCTGTAATGAGACATTACAGTTATATGATAGCTTCTCAAGTAAAATGTAGTGTAATGGATTATAATTTGAAATTCAGTAATTACATTACAGTTACTAATCTCAGTAACTCTCAGTTATCTCAACACTTTTGGGGGTCATGTTTGCTGATTTTAGGTAGTTTTTATGGATTCATTAGAGATTCTGGTGTGGGACTTGTTAGCTTGTTGCAGGGTCTGAAGATGTTGGAGTTGTTTAAAGGCACCTTTAATGGAGTCTAGCTATAAGTAACAAAACGTAACAAGTAATGTAACCAATTCATTTTTGCTTGAGTAATAAACTGGTGGACTGTAACTAAGTACTGTACTTAAGTACAAATGTTGAGGTACTTTACTCATAGGCGGTGCCAGGGAGGGGCTAGGGGGTGCTATAGCTACCCCTAGGATTGCCATAGCACCCTCTTAGCACCCCCAAGTAGTTGCTGTTGTTGATTTATAAATAAATAAAAAATCGTTAATGTGTAAATAGTATAATTTATATTTGAAAAATGAATAAATACATTAATAAAACAAACCGATTATTTTTAGGCTAAAAAACACAGGTGCTCGTATTCGGCCAAAGGGTGCAGCACACATTGAACTTTTGACCTTACTTCCGCAGTAACGTTTTCACACAGAAGAAGAAGAGCTCAATATTTGGAGCCGTTAGGATTAGAGAAGTGAGTCTAACGTCAGCAATGGATAGTTTTTTACTCCCTAAATGTCAAGGTGTGGAGACTTTATCTAAACCTGTAAATGAGACTGAGAGATATGGTGAACTTGTCACCAACCGGGACGGAGAAAAGCGTCCGGAGGAAGATGACCTGACCACGGCCGTGATTGCTGCTGAGGATGCTTAACGTCACCCTGCTGTAAATGACATTAGACCAGGGGATCGCACAGCCAGGCCACAGTGGGGGAGTCAGCTGATAGGGGTCCATGCAAGAACTTTACGCTTATCTCTGTCTCGTAGAAGACTCTGTCTCGTAGAAGAACATTACAGTGAACATGTGTTTTACAGAAATGTGAATAAATGGATCACCGAATCTAAAGTTATACAGGACATTGGGTTTTTTTTAGCCCAGAAAACATGTTCGCCCTCAGTGACTTATTTAGATATATTAAGTCACTACAGATATGACTACATTATGTTGGCTATATGTTGGCTGATATTTGAAACATGTTTGGTGGGCTAATCAGAGTTCTATGATGCTGATGTATCAGCAACTTTAAATCAATCTCTCTCGTTCGCTCGCTTAGTAAACCGCGGCGGAAGTGGGTGGGCATCTGCGCGAGTGTGTGTAATGTTAGGCTATTTGTGTCAAGGGAAACTCAAAATTTCAGAGCACCCTCACTGAAACGTCCAGCAACCCCAAAGCACCAGCAAAATAACATCTCTGGCGCCGCCACTGACTTTGCTTAAGTCTTTTCTTTTCATACAACTTTCTGCTCCACTACATTTCAGAGGGAAACATTGCACTGCATTTATTACTTTTACTTTTAATATTTTAAGTACATTTTCCTGGTGATACTTACATACTTTTACTTAAGTAACATTTTCAATGCAGGGCTTTGATTTGTAACAGAGAATTTTTTACAGTGTATTAGTACATTTTTCAATTGGCGTGCCCAACACTGATAACCATGTATGTTCGTGTTTGTCTCTTTATTTCTGTATCCATGTTTCTTGTTGCAGGCAGATACACCAGGAGTGTGTGTACCATATGTGCGTGACTCACCTTCTCAACTTGCAAAAGCCACTGACTTCCTGTCTGCCGTGATAGCACTCCTATGTGCATTTCCATGCCATAAGTGTGAATGTCTGAGCATGACCGTGTGTGCACCTAAGTGTGTGTGTGTCTGGGTGTCTGGGTGTAGTGAAAGTATATATATGTCTACTTGGCAAGAATAAAAAAGCATGTCTTGGTGAGTCAGATGGCTACATTGTGTCATTGGTCTGCCTGCTTGACATTCAGATTGCCTGTAGATATCCTGAAGCTGCTGCAGAGAAATCTAACCTGAGTCACTGTACAGGACCTGGATATGAAGTTGATTACGAGAGGGGGAGAGAGAGACAGCGAGAGAGACGGAAAGAGAGAGAGAGGTTGCCTTTGGGTTGAGCTGTCAAAAGGACCGTTCGAGAAAAAGGTTTTGAATTTAAAAAAATTCGGCTTTTTCTCACCACTCCTGTCTCCTCTCCTCTCCTCTCCTCTCCTCTCCTCTCCTCTCCTCTCCTCTCCTCTCCTTTCCGTTTCCGGTGAGTGTGAGCGTGAGTGTGAGTGGTGGTGGCGGAGGTGCGAGTGGCGCGGAGTTTCAAACTGTTTCTGTCCCTGTTTTTCGGATTTTCTGACTGTGTCTTCAATCTGTGTTTGCTGAGGATTCGGGGTTTCGGCCGAGTGTTTTTTTCGGGAGGAATGGCGTCCTTTGAGACGCCACCTCCGAGTCTCCGGCAGGGCGTGAGGATAGCTCCCCCGGAGAGTAATGTTACCGTGGAGGAGGTGCTGTTGGCGGTTGGTGAACAGGTAGGCCATGACAACTTGTCTTTTGCATCCAGAATGAACAAAGCAGTGGTGGTGTTTATGAAGGATGAGCAGCTTGTGAATCAGCTGATTGAGAGCGGAGTGTTTATCAGAGACAGCTTTGTGCAGGTTTCCCCTTTATCGGTTCCCTCCACGCGGATTACCGTATCTGGTGTTCCTCCGTTCATACCCGACGAGTTGTTGGGGAATGAACTTCAGAGGTTTGGAAAGTTTGCGAGTGGATTTAAAACGGTGACTTTAGGATGCAAGGATCCCAAACTGCGACATGTGCAGTCTCTGAGGCGGCAGGTGTTCATGTTCCTGGACTCGCCCACACAGACGCTGGAGGTGTCCTTCAGAGTGAAGCATGGTCAAGGCTCTTACATGGTGTATGCAAGCTCTGGACAGTTGAAATGTTTTGAGTGTGGGGATGTGGGACACAAGCGTTTTGCATGTCCACACAGACAGCAGGCGCCGACTGCTGGCGAGGCTGCGGCGCCTGAAACCCCGGCCGCGGATGAGGCTGGCGGCCCGGGGGCGGATGATGTTGCGCCCGGTGACGGGTCCGATGTGGCTGGAGCAGCTGATGCTGGGGGCGTGGCGGTAGATCGCGGCGTTGCAGATGCAGCCGGCGGTGAAGTTAAGGAAGGTAATGTGGAGAAGCAGAGCCAGTCTGAGCAGCAGCAGGTTCCCCCCCAAGTAGAGAGTCATTCGGAGTGTGTAGGTGCTACAGCGCAGTCACAGTCAGGGATTACTGGGGAAGTAGCTTCCACAAGTATCACCAGAGATCACACTGGGATCCCCTCTGGTGAACAGGGGGTAGGCCTGTTCAGTAGTCAGGCATCATGTGCTAGTGATGACATGGAGTTCGATTCAGAGTCTGATACTGTGTCTATTGGAGAAATTAATCTGAGCACAGATCTGTATTCACCGAAGTGGTAAAGGGACGCCTGCTGGTTGTCAGGGCAGAGATAGAGGGTTCTGGGTTTTGGTTTGTTAATGTATACGCCCCTAATCAGGGAGCAGAAAGAGTGATATTTTTCACTCAGTTAAGAATTGAATTAAATAAGTACCATCAGGATCAGCTTATTGTTGGTGGCGATTTTAACTGTACTCCTGACTTCACTGTGGACAGGATAGGCGAGGAACCTCACCCACATTCAGCCCAGAGTTTGAATAGCACCATTAACCAGCTGGATTTGGTAGATACATGGAGGGTGAAACATCCACAATCCCGACAGTACACTTGGGTGAGGGTGATTAATAATAGGGTGAGTGCAGCCAGACTTGACAGGATTTATATTTCACTAAACCTTAGCTCTAGACTGGTCCACAGTAGAATAACCCCTGTTGGCTTCACGGATCATCACTTTGTTTTTATAGATTTGATTGTCTCGCCAGGTGAGAGGGTAAAGTCCTACTGGCATTTTAATAACAAACTTTTACAAGACAGCAAGTTCTGTGAAACTTTCGAGCATTTTTGGAAGTGCTGGAAAAATAAAAAAGCAGATTTTAAGTCTTTGACGCAGTGGTGGGACGTTGGCAAGGCCCAAGTTCGGGTTTTTTGTCAACAATACACCTCCCATTCCACTGCTAAGATTAATGCAGAGGTCATGAAACTTGAAGCCAGCATCGGCAGTATTGAGGAGGTTTTAAATAGGGACTCTGACCCTTCTTTAGGGCAGGTGTTAAAAAAGAAAAAACTGGAATTGAGCTCTTTTCTGAATGAGAGAGTGAAGGGAGCCCTTATCAGGTGTCGTTTCCTCCAGTTAAAGGACATGGATGCCCCAAGCTCCTTCTTTTTTAATCTGGAGAGAACTGTGGCTCAGAGGAAGCAAATGACATGCCTTCAGCTTCCAGGAGGTAGAGTAACCACCAGTCCTGGGGAGATGAGGAGCCATGCGATGGTGTTCTATGCTGACCTCTTTGGGGCCCAACAGTGCAGCATGCAGAGTCGTGAGGAGCTGCTGGAGGGTCTTCCTCAGCTCAGTCTGGACGAGAAAGCTGCTTTGGACTGCGAGCTAACTCTGGAGGAGCTGAAAGCTGCAGTCAACCAGATGGCTACAGGAAAGGCACCGGGGATAGATGGTCTCTCCACAGATTTTTATAAACAGTTCTGGAATACAATTGGACCAGACCTTCACGAGGTTTTTATGGAGGGGATTACAACAGGTTTTCTTCCTGTTTCATGTCAGCGAGCAGTGTTGTCATTGCTGCCCAAAAAAGGTGATCTGGCGTTACTTAAGAACTGGCGCCCAGTTTCCCTCCTCTGTACGGATTATAAGGTACTTTCCAGAGTATTATCAAACCGGTTGAAGGTTGTCCTGGAACTAATTGTACACTCGGACCAAACCTATTGTGTTCCAGATAGATCGATTATGGACAATATTTTCTGTGTTCGGGACATTCTCGATGTGTGTAAACTATATAATCTAGATGTTGGTATTGTCTCTTTAGACCAGGAAAAAGCTTTCGATAAGGTGGATCACTCTTATTTGTTTTCTGCACTTAAAGCATTTGGTTTTGGTGATGGGTTTCTGTCTTGGGTTGGTTTGTTGTACAATGGTGCACAGTGTTTGGTGAAGAGGGGGGGCTGGGCTGAGTCGGCCCGTTCCTGTGCAGAGGGGATAAGACAGGGTTGCCCTATTTCGGGACAGCTATATACTTTAGCAATCGAACCTCTACTGTGCAGGATGAGGGCTCGACTTAGTGGTGTTCTCCTGCCTGGGTCCTTGGGCGTTGAGCGTCCCTTGTTGTTTCAGCCTATGCAGATGATGTCAATATTTTTGTCTGCAGCCAGACAGATGTTCAGTGTTTACAGGATGCTTTATCCCTGTATGAGAGGGCCACATCTGCACGGGTGAACTGGGCTAAGAGTGAGGCCTTGTTAGTAGGGCAATGGAGAGGTAAAGCCGTGCCCAGTCTGCCAGGGGACTTGAGTGGGGAAGGAAGGGTTGAAAGTTTTGGGAGTGTTTTTGGGATCTGAGGGTTTTGTTAAAAAGAACTGGGAGGGAGTGAAGGAGAAGGTGTGCGCTCGGTTGTCTAGATGGTCATGGTTGCTACCCCAGCTGTCGAATAGGGAAGAGTTCTGGTTGCCAACAACTTGGTTGCCTCGACCCTTTGGCATAAGCTTATTGCCATCGTGCCACCAAGAGGCCTGATGGAGGACGTTCAGAGAACTATCGTGGATTTCTTCTGGTCGGGGCGACACTGGGTTCGGGCAGCAGTTTTATATTTGCCTGTAGCTGAAGGGGGGCAGGGGCTGGTGGATATTCAATCAAAAATTGCCTCCTTTAGACTCCAGACTGCTCAAAAACTATTGTATAAGTGTGGCCCCAGCTGGCTGGACACAGCCCGACTGCTGCTGAGGAGAGCTGGGCGTCTGGGATACGATAAACAGCTTTTCCTCTTAAGAACCGAGGAGATGGACCTTAATGGGTTGACATCGTTCTACAACTCTGTGCTGCAGGCGTGGCAGGTACTCAATATTCTCGGGATGTAAAAAGAAACTCCAGGAATGTGGCTTTTTGAAGAACCCTTATTTTTCAACAACTTCCTGAGGACTCGAACATTGCTGTCAGCCAGCCTGAGGGCCAGTCTCAGAGAGGCTGGGTGTACTAAATTGGGTCACCTGATGAAGATGACGGCAATCTCTGTTGATGTGCTGAGAGTGAGGAGCAACATCACCTCCAGTAGGTTGATCGACAGGGTGGTGAAAGAAGTTTGTGCTGCCCTGGGATCACCTCAGCGAACTCTGGTAGAGACTCGGTCCCTGTGTGAGCAGTGGAGTGACGGATGGGAGTACAGTTTCCCCTCTCTGACCATTACCCCATCTGTGGGGGGATGGC
Organism: Perca flavescens; assembly: GCF_004354835.1. Classification (NCBI taxonomy): domain Eukaryota; kingdom Metazoa; phylum Chordata; class Actinopteri; order Perciformes; family Percidae; genus Perca; species Perca flavescens. The sequence goes on from NC_041332.1 coordinate 17,547,884, forward strand.
AGGAGGAGGCGGGTCAGCTACTGTCTTTCTCAACCCCTCAATTGGGCAAGTTTCAAGATGCGGGGAAGAAAGAGTTATATTATACCTGCATAAAGGTCCTGAACATACGGTTTTTGGCTGAGCTGAAGGAGTCGAGGTGGACTGAGTTTTTTGGTCCGGAGGTTTCCCCGAAAGGCAGTTGGCGTTCCCTGTACAAGCTGCCCGTTGAAAAGCGGGCAGCCGACCTCCAATGGAGGATTGTGCATGGGGCTATAGCTACGAACAGATACAGAGCGCACATCGATCCCGAGCTGGGGGAGGGATGTATGTTTTGTCACGAGGTGGAAACTTTAGCACATTTGTTTGTCCAATGTCCTCGGTTGGCAGATCTGTTGGGTGTTCTTAAAAGGTGGGTGCAGGGTTTTGGAGAGGTTTTTTCTTTGGACTTGTTCATTTTTGGTCCCAAATACACAAAGCACAAAAGGACAGTTCACATTTTACTGAATTTTTTGTTTGCAATGGCAAAACTGGCAATCTGGCTTACACGCAGGAACCGGACTCAGGGAGTTGGAAGTGTGGAGCCAGTACCAGTGCTGGAAGGTCTGGTCCAGGCCCGGTTGAGGGTGGAACACGCTTACTACAAAATGATGGACAATTTGCTGTTTTTTAGTGGTTTGTGGGCTGTGAGGGGAGTGTTATGCTCTGTTGGGGAGGAGGGAGAGTTGGTGGTTAATTTTTGATTGGAAAAAAAGCACAAAGTTTGTATTGATAGTATTTGGTTTTTAATGTTTGTTTAGTTTTTTTGGTTTCTTTTTCTTTGTTTGTGTCTGTTGATTTTCTGTGACTGTAAATCTTATCTGGAAATGGTCCAATAAAGGGACTTTAAAAACCAAAAAAACCTCTCCTCTCCTCTCCTCTCCTCTCCTCTCCTCTTCTCTCCTCTCCTCTCCTCTCCTTGCCTGCATTAATATGAAGGGCTCGTCCATCTGGCCTATCCTACCTTCACACTGCAATACTTTAGTAGTTAGTTATTGCGTAAAATACGGACGCTTGGTCAGGTGCCTTTGGCGTTGTTATTGACCCTACAGGTCTAATTTAGCATCATATCTAAACACACTTTATCTAAACACGTTTGGTCGGGACTATTGGCGTCACTTTTGACGCACTTAGGTTAAACGGGACGGTTGGGTTTAGGAAAAGTGATAGGCAGGACACGAACCCCGGTCTCCGGGGATGTAAGTCCTGTGTTGTTTGACCCTTCCACCATCCCAACCAACCTCCCTACGCAGAATTTTGGGCTTTCATACTACTCACTACTGTTGTCGCGCTTAATACTCCATGTCTATGCTCTCAACTGCTGGACAACACTGAAATGCAATACACTTCCTCACTTTGTTTTTGTGTGATATGATCTTAATGTGGCATGGAAAGTTCACGGGCATTTTTCATTTACATGTTTTCAATCAATTGTGTTGTATTTCGTTTGATTTCTGTTTTTTTAATTTTTTTATTTGGGCATTAAATCTCCCATATGTGCTAACTAACTGATTAATAGTGTTCTTCCATTAGTGACTCAGCCTAGAAAATAAACAAGTTTTGGGGCATTTTTCACGCCTTTATTAGATCACATTCACGGTTGCCTTAGTATCAAACCTAAATACTTTTTGAGTACCAACCAAAATATTTCCATTGCATTGAATATGAAAGGTCCCATGACATGGTGCTCTTTGGATGCTTTTATACAGACCTTATTGGTCCCCTAATAATGTATCTGAAGTCTCTTTCCCGAAATTCAGCCTTGGTGCAGAATTACAACCACTAGAGCCAGTCCCACAATGAGCCAAATTCTCTGGGCAGAAAAAGGGGAGATAACCTAGATTCCAGATCAGCGCATCTGAGCTTTCATTTTCGCAAAGGAAGAGCAGGATACCCAGGGCTCGGTTTACACCTATCACCATTTCTAGCCACTGGGGGACCATAGGCAGGCTGGGGGAATGCATATTAATCTTAAGAAACCTCATAAAGTCAAATGTTCATGCCATGGGACCTTTAAAAACGTAAAAAGTATGAAAATTGGCGTCAAATTATTAGTCAAAATGTGAGTCTTCTTTACTTTGATCCGATATTTCCTAAAAAAAACTCCATTGTGGCTCCCATTTGTTTCCCTCAAAACGTTTCACACGTAATTGTCTGAAGAAACATCCTGTATATTCTCAACAGTTACCTGATATAAATCACATACTGCCACGCCATCTGCCCTTCAAACACTGAAGAATGCCAACAACTTGTACAATAAACACTTTTTAATTTCATCTAGATTCCGGCAGGGAGGGGACCTGAGGTTACAAAGGCTCTCTGCCATGTTTTGATAACTTCAGCCTAGTGATACCACACAGAAATGAGCTGGTGCAGATAGTCAGAACCCACAGTAAATGAGATCACACATGTTCATGCATCAGTCTCCTTGACGATACTGTATTATCTCAGAGTTCCTTATTCCGTTTTTTTCTATTTTGACACGAGCGTACCTGGTTTACTCCAGATGATAAAAAAAATACAGATTTCTTTTTAAATTGCTGTTTGCCTTTGGTTGCCGGTTTCTTCCTTACTATGGGGAATGAAACCTCCATGTGAAGCATCTGGACCCATTGTTGGTGAGATGAACCAAAGATATGGACCGAACTGCTTGAGATGTCTGACATATTGGTCCTTTTATCAATTAACCTATTTTATCTGCTTTTATATGTTTAACTGTTTTAACTGTTCTTTATTCGCGTATTTTATCTTCTCAGTTCTTTAAATTCTTATACTGCACTGTAAAATGTATTCTTGTCTTTTAAATTGTTTTTAATTGTTTTATAACTGCTCTTTCATGTTTTATGTAAAGCACTTTGAATTGCCCTGTTGCTGAAATGCGCTATATAAATAAAGCTGCCTTGCCTTGCCTTGCCTTCCTTGTGGCAGCTTTATCGATGCTGTTTACTTCAGATTAGCTGCCATCTTAAAGCAACACCAAAGATTCTTTTGTACCTTAAAATAATGTACTGAGTACTGAGTACCCAGGGCCCTCATGTGAGGAGGGCCCAAAAAGATGCTAGAATTAATAGCTGTGGATGCAGGGAGGGGCCCATAGAAAATGCCTTTCTGCAGAATTTGGAGCTACGCCCCTGCTCTCAAGTAAAATTATAAATCACAAGTAATGTTGCTGATGTTACTTGCAGTCAAATGCATAATGTTATTCATGAGCATCAGGAAAAAAACATTTCCAGGGCATTTTTGTCAGTGTTTTTTTTATTTATTATTATTTTTTTTACAGATGTCCAGGACTGGAAAGCTGCGTTTCAGAATTCCAGTTGTCCAGTTTTGTGAAAACTAAAAAACATCTTTCCTTCACCCCTTTCTGAACCCTTAACTATAAGGAGCATATTGTAGAATCTGAAAACTTCTCTAACCTTGTGAGGCCATTTGGGGCATAAAGACACTACACACACAAACACACACACACACACACACACACACACACACACACACACACACACACACACACACACACACACACACCTAATCTATCTCAGTCCCTTAATTGGTTTTTCCTCCCCCCTGTACTCTCTCTTCTTCCAATCACTCTCTCACGCTCTCCAACACTACATCTACTTTAGGCAATTAGTGCTGACTGCAGCTCTGTAAAGAGTGGTCCAGTAAAACTCTGTTAGTGCACACACACACACACAGACACAGACACACACACACAAATGTATGCAGTGGGTGTTGGTGGGGTGCAGTGGGGAGGACACCAGCATCAGCTATCGAGAGCCACAGTAAACTGCACTTCCCCTCCCGCACATGTAGATAATTGCCACAGATTGTAGATCTACCGTCTGCTATAATGAACTCCCAACTACCCTCACTTTCTTCTCTTCCCCTTACCTTCTCATCCATCTTTTCCTTTTTATCCTCTCTGTTCCATTCTCATCTGTCTCTTTGCCCCTTTTCTTTAACATTATCTCACTCCTGCCCCTTCATCTCACTTGTCTTCTCTTCTCCCCTCTCCCTTATCCAACAAAGTTTTCCTTCATCAGTTGTCTTTTCTATTAGGTTGGTTAGATATAAAAGACAGATATCTGTAGAGTATGCTTTTTTGAAACCTGAGTTTATATACGAGCTTGTGTTTGCTTAGTTGCATAGATCAGATCTGCTCCTCTTTTTGTATAGTGGAGTGATTTTAGCATGTTCCATGCTCCTAGGCAATCTACCTTACTGTAATGAAAAGTTAATGATATGGGTTATACAAGGATACATTTTTAGGAGGCATCACACAGGAACCTAGCCGAGATATCATCCAGCCCTGTAGCTTTAGTTATGTTGAGATCAGCTAGCATTTTATTTACCATCCCTTCTGTCACATTAGCAAAGTGGAATGAACTCCTAGGTCAGAATAATGTTTTTTTTTACAGTAATATAAGCAACCCCATATGACTTTAAACTTGGAGCAAGTTTCAGCACTAATCTGCTAGCCACCGAAAAAAATAATGACTTAAATTTGCTTGCCACCTTGTCTTTATCAAAAGTAATATTACCATCTATATCCAGACCTATATTACTGGGTCTATTAGAGGTATTGTTTTTATTTTTATTTCCCTTAATCTGGTCACTGATATAATCTTTTTTGTAGCTATCTTGATCTTTCTCTGTTTCTGAGTATCTTGTACAGTAGGCTGTAGTGGTAGTGAGTTTTCTCGTGTGATTTACTGAATGAATGCATTGCCCTATTTATAATTTAATGTTTTCTAAAATCTCATTATCTATCCAGGGACTATAACCTTGTTTTACTCTTACCTGCTTAATAGAGGTTGGCTTATTTATAACCTGCAGAAAAAAACTTTTGTTTTCCAGGACTCATCAACACATTTGTTGCTAAGCCCTGGAGCCCAGTCCATCTTGCTAATCTGTTCCTTAAAGGTACAATATGTAACTTTTCTGCATTAAAATGTCTAAAAACGACCATACCTATGGCAAACCCAGAGAAATCTGTTATTTTATTTTCAGACACGTCACGTTTCATTTAGTAGCCTGTCAGTGGCGTCATATAACCTTTACTCGTAACTTCGTAAGATTACAGAAAAGTGAAGGGGGAGGTCGGGCAGCTGGGAGATGTTCTCCTGCTGCTGACAACGGCAATCGAACATCCTCGCCGTCCTGGAGATTCCCCCTGCAATCCCCACCCACACCCGCCTCTCAGCCTCGTTGAATAGCTAGCTAGCGTCACAACAAACCTCGTCCGCCAAGTAAAATCCAAAAGGTGACATTGGCATGTGAAATATAGTGTGATAGTGTGGTTTTAACTGGTCAGCTAGCTACCAATACAGATTGAATCAAGAAAAACGTAATTATGTTGGGGAAACTGCAGCTATTTTATTAGCATGACATGAATAAATGTTACTAAACGTAACGTGAATAAACTTGAATGGGTAAAGTCATCCGTGAACAGATGTATTCTAATCAACGATAGCGTTTAGCAATAAAAACTCCCATAATTCCACGCAACTTCCAACGTCATCAAACGTCTATGTTTACAATCCATTGTTTTGGTTGAGAGACCCCTAGCGGCAGAAAGTTACATATTGTACGTTTAAGGGACTCGATAGTAGTAGTTCTTTTAAAAAGTGGATGTGCACTGTTTTGTTCCCAAAGAAGGACTGTCTGTAAAGCTTCCTTGTCCAAAAAATAATGTAATGGTCACTGATTTTATTGGGAATAACTTCACTCTGTGACATGTTGGCTTTATCAAACACAAACATTTGGTCAATTGTGCTTTTGGCAGTTTCACATATAATTTGATTGCTTTGATCTTCATTTACCTGATGAAGGTCTGAGACCGAAACGTTGTATTTTTCTTCTAAATAAATTATTGCTTGCGTAATGGTCAGTGTGCGGGACTTTCTCTAAAATTCTTGATCTGCTACTTTTGATCATATCCTACGCACCTGCCCGACAAAAGAGGTGTGCAAAAAAGCTTTCCTACAAATAATTTGATCCAAAATTTAAATATTGATTAGCACAACTTTAACTTTTTCACAGAAAATATAAGTATACAAACATGCCAACAAACAGGTCCCCCCAAAAGCCTGATCAACCAAAATCCCTAACAGAGGATATGAAAACCAGCACAGAAGTGATCAGGTGCTCTGGCACACACAGGTTTAATAGTTTCTGGGCTTTTATTAGAGTTTGGGAATCTTTCAGCCTATTGATTTGTTTCAATGGCAGCAATTTCATTATTTTGGTTCACTTGTACTGCTCACATCAACCCTGTTCCAGTCCAAACATGTAGCACTCTTGAATAAAGACAAATGTAAAGTGGCCAAACTGGCACTGCAGTAAAGAAAAAAGTGGGGTGTTATGTGACATAATTTTTGTGGAGTGAAATGACACTCAATAATAAGATTTGATTACTAATTAGCTTTTTAAATTACCAACAAGATGCAAAAAGTGGTTAAGTGGAACTTTCAGTGGAGTGATTTGACACTGTCCAGAGAGAAAAGGAAATTTGATAATTGTGTGTGTGTGTGTGTGTGTGTGTGTGTGTGTGTGTGTGTGTGTGTGTGTGTGTGTGTGTGTGTGTGTGTGTGTGTGTGTGTGTGTGTGTGCAGTACACTGTGTACCATGGGGGAAGCCAGAACAAATTCAACTGTCCTACATTCAGGCATGGACACACACACACACACACACACACACACACACACACACACACACACACACATGCACAAACACACACACACACACACATATCAGTACTTCGAGCTGAATCAGAACATCAGAGCTTTTTTCCAAAATATCCAACTGTCTGCTTGATGAGTTTCTAAATAAAGAAATGAAAATGAACTCTTCTGCCAATACTCCCACACAAATAGAGGCACGCAAAAACACAGTGTGAAGGCAAAACTAATTATTCATTGCAGGCAACAAACACATTAACATGGAGAACACAAACACACACACACACACACACACACACACACACACACACACACACACACACACACATACACACACACGTCTGTGGGCTGACAGTTGTGGGGTGTCGGTGGTTGCCTGTGAACAGTGAAAGAGGAACAGAAAAAGTGAAAAACATTTTAAATGAGGATACTTTGAGTGCAAGTTCTGAAGTTTTTAGAATATTCCAGTTTCAAACAATTGTTTCAAGATGACAACGGCAGAGGTTTTGAGGGACTCGGCAAATATTCATCACACACAGCTAACATTGATCTCACTCGAGCAGCAGCCACATAAAGACCTTGTCAATTGACAACCTGTGTATGTGGGGGCAAAAGCTAGTCTGTCAATCATTTCAGACAGACTTTTTGATTATTTCTAAACATCAGTCAGCAGACTGTATATATTAACTCTACTCCCCTTGGCAAAAAACGCAAATAATTTACTGTAACATGGATTGCAGAGTGCAATATGAAAAGCATGTTTCTTCCTTGATCTCGTCCCTTATGAATGCTGTCCATCACGGCCCAGTTTACAGCCGAGCTGCCGTCCTTTTGTCCGGGGCTTTAAATCACACAGTCTTCTTCTTCTTCTTAGTGTTGACAACCCAGGCTAACTTACAGACCCCTGACATTACATACATTTTAAATGTTCATTTTTTCCCAAAATATTTGTGTGTGGATGTTTTTTTCTTCTTCTTTTCCTTGCTATTTATGTAGCTGTTGAATAGACTTGTCTGTCTAGAGATAAGAGAAAATCAGCAAAACCAAGCGAACAAGAAGGTGAAGTACATTTCAAAGGGTCTCCTTTAAAGTTTGATTATCTCTGTGTCAACATTGCCTACAAAACTGTCACATCAGAGATTGAATCGGCAGGAGACAGAAGTAGACAGAAGTACAAATACATCTGTATTGAGAGTCAAAGTCACACTGAGTACATTGGACGCACAAAGACTTAGTGAGCCTAGTTCTCCTTCAGGGTAACAAATTGCAGGCATGAAATAATTAAGGACTCAAAGGACATGGAGCACCTGAGAGTCTAACCCCACTTTGATGGGCTATCCATCCAGTTTGCTTGTGTGTGTGTGTGTGTGTGTGTGTGTGTGTGTGTGTGTGTGTGTGTGTGTGTGTGTGTGTGTGTGCATGCTATTTTATGAACTGAACTACAGGGGCATTAGCTGTCCCACCTTTAAGCTAAAAGACTGTGACTGCCCATTGATTATTAGTGTCTCTATGCGCCTAATCTTTAAAAAAAAAAATCAAGGTGAAGATTTAGTTTAAAAAAACATTTATAGGAGGAGGGGCCTGTTCCAGATGCACAAATGAACATCTCAAATAACATAAAGCTACGGAGAGACAGGAAGCATCAGTAGATGCATGTCTTTTGATTTGCAGCATAGGAAGTTGGTTCTTCGCTGTAAATATCACAAGGCAGAGACATTTTCTCCAAGATTGAGAGATGTTAAGTGTTAAAAAATTGCAGTAGTAGGAGAGAAGTGTCAAAAGTGGAGCTTGAGTTAACAGTATGCTAATTTTAGGCATCTGGATACAATTTTCACAAATGGAGTGCCTGTTTGATTGACGTCTCCTCATAAAGCATCCCCATCCAACTTTTATCTGTTTTATCCAAAAGAAATATAATAGAGGAGAAACCGAGGTTTGCCATTATCTCTGATGGATCTCTTTTTAGCTCAGAGATAACCTAAAGCATGCAGCAGTGGAGGACATTGTGGAGGTAGAAAGTGAAGGAAGACAAGAGAAAGTGTATTAGAGTTAACACCACAGTTCTTGTGATGCAGGCCAACGTGACATCAATTAAGTAAATTGCAAAACTGTCTACACCCAGTCCAAATCTTTGATGGGTCCAGAATTAGTCTGCAGGGGCCATTGTGAGTGGACATTATTTTTATTTCATTGAAGTCAGTGCTAGTGCTAAATTGTTCCCCTCAGTCAGAGATGTTTGCTCATAGTTACTTCCCTTGGATGTTTGACCCTGAATGATGATATCAGAGTTTGACACTAAAAGGATGATTTTATATTCAGGTGCTGAGGGAATACGTTTCTCAGTGCTCACTTACACTGGGTTAAAGGCGTACGAGATGATTTTCAAACAATTAGTTTAGAAGCAAATCATGATCCCATGCCACTTGCCCAAGTATGATGTGGAAACTTGAGCTCTCCAGTGCAGAATGAGTGTCCACCTGGATTTTTCAATGAGAAGAAAGTAGATGTGCTTTTAAAAGAATTGTTAACTAGTTACATAATTGAACTTTTTTGTGGACAACCATATCATACACAAACCATTATTCCAAGCAGAGTATTCCGTATATTTTATAACATAATATAATGTGGTTTAAGGGTTCTGTTAAACCCATTTTATGACTTGTTTTGTAAATCTTGAATTATCCCAATGATTTTACCCCTTTGCAATTGGCACAGATGAGGACAACTGGAATCCAAGAAGTCTAGCAGCTGTTAGAGTGCATTGATCCAAGTGTGCAATCATCCCAAAGATCTGTTGTATTTGGTATGATTTACATGCAGCATTTCATGTTTTATTGCTATTTTTAAAGCAATATAAAGCAAGCCCAAACCAGTTATTTGAACTAAAAATCCAGAGGATACAGTTTGGCCAGTTTACTTATGTCCAACAACAACAATAGAAGTGCTTCTCTGCTCGACGGTCTTTGGGTGATGAGGTTGCTTCTTACTATGTGTTATGAGCCCATTATTTTCTGCCCTCATTTTCAGTCACAAATAGCCCAAATGCCCGTGACGCATTTGCATTGTCATGTTGTTTTACCCCTCATGGCCATGAGGTGGCAACACAAACCCAGATATCAAGCATCTTATTATCAGGGCCGACCTCCCCCGCCTGTCTTCCCCTCTCCCTCTGTCACTGACTTCATAATGATTCATTTTTATTTTAGCAAAGTCCAATCCAATCTGTCTACTGGCATGTATGCAATAATAACAGTATTATCATTACATTTAAGAATATCACATCAGTAGTATGCTCCTTATTGAAATTATCTAGAAACATCCTCCATTATTAGCAGTCATATATTAATTTTTATTCAAAAAGTCACATTTTGTTGATAGTTATTAATATATTCATGTATTAGAAAACAATTGCGTATTATAACATAAAACATGTACTTGACTTTTGTGGCATCAGAGACAAAAGAGAATAAGACAAAATACAAAAGAAGTCAAAACACATAATGATATAGAGAACATTCTGTCTCTGGCTTTTGCAGATGAAATTGTTGACGTGTTCAGTTTCATGTGACCACTTACACCAAATCTGCCAGGGCCATCCTTTCTTTGGAGCCAAATTTTCTAAGGTATTTTGCCAACTCAATTGAGCAGCAGGGGAGATAATGGCACTGAAACTTTCTGCGAGCTGCAATGTCAGCTTTCCACTTGGTCTGTTAGGCATCTGTCAAACACCACTGATAACTAATGCATACCCTATCAAATCTGCAGTGAAGAATAATTCTGCCCATATTGTTTGTCTCATAAGAAACATGTCACTGCCTGAAGCTTTAATCTCAGTATGTAAATTTGAAGAATAGTTTGATTGGCATCTCTTTAGTGAATTACGCCTCCACAGTCCCACACGTGTTTTGCAAACAATCTCACCTGACAAACCAAATATTTATTTTTCAAAGTCGCACGGACACTGAATAAAAAGTAACTTCTACCCGAGCAGGTTTCTAACTATTAGGCATAATTAATGTATTGTATGTATGAACTAACCTGGACACAAAACACAGATCTGTCTTACCAAACAAGACATGTTTTACATTCTCGCTGCACTGGCAGAATCCATTCGACTTTCAAAAGACTAAAATAAAATCCAAGTAGAACAGTATGCTGCATGCTTTTTCTGTGGCCTCAGTATATACGGATATCCATAGTTGTTTTTTTTTCACATTTTTCAGACTGTTTGTCAGAGAACTGCATCCTGTTACTGCACAGCAAGAGCTGATATATGGCACAGGTAGCAGGGGGAACTGGTAAACCAGTGTGGAAAATTACTCATTATGTATGACTACATAACATAAAATGGCTGTTTGAACAAGTTGGCTATAAGAGAGGGTGCTGGGGGAACACATTTGCATAAAGGGAGTAGAAACTTCACACTGTGATAGGAAGCCACTGTTGTAACTGCACAACATATACATATATATATATATATATATATATATATATATATATATATATATATATATATATATATATATCTCATTACAAATATTACATGATATAGTTAAACTATATATAATATAGCCTACCAAAAATATCAGCGTTCACTTAATCTGCCTGATTAGACTTCTCATGACTGTGTGGGTGTCTCCATGACCCTCCTGTTGTACTTGTTAAAATGGGACAACCTAGACTTTTTTCATTGCTTTTGGTACATTGTCTAAGTCTAATCAGCCAGAAAAACTGAAAACACCTGTGATAAAACACTGACTTAACCATTGCAGACATTAACTAATGCCATTGCAAACAACAGCAATTCAATACATGATGTGGGAAACTTGTACTTCAGGTCAATCTTCACTTAGATGATTACTCAATGAGCCTCAGTTGTCCTTACTTGGATATATACGTTCATTACAACACAAATCTGAATGGAGACAGGTATATATAGACACAGATATACCAAAAACTTAAATAAATATATCTGCTCAGCTTTACGCAGAATTTCCCGTGTCATACAGAATTATGTATATCACGTCACCAGTTATTGTGTAACCCTTGGTTGAGACCTTAACCTCCAGACACCCAGAGCCTCCTCACATAAAGCATGCCAAATGTAAAAGTACTCCGAAGGCTCTCAAAATAGAAAATTATTGCCATGGAAATAACACACAAACAAATCATGAATTCCTTTATGTCTAATAATTTCTTCTCCCACAGTGCCACAGATCTTTTTCATGTCATACATAACAGGAAAAGCATGGGTGTAACTGATGGCTCTGTTCCATTAAAATGTCCTATTAAGCCATACCAATGAGACAGCATGCACAACAACTGGAACAACTAAATAGACTGCAACCATTATAATGTTATTAATTACACCTGTGCTTTTACTGCTATAACGTGCCAAAACATCTGCTGTGATGAAAGTATTTTAGAATCGAGCGATGAACAAAATAACAAATCAATTAATTGTTTGCATTCATAATTATAATTGCAATGGTTGTTGTTGTAAAAAAATAGCATTAACAATGGATCTGCTCCATTTAGGTGCCCTAGTAATGATCTAACATGTACAATATAAGGGCTCTGGAACTGGAACGCCTAAATAGACTGCAGCCATTATTAATTTCATCAATGCTCCTGCTATGACATGTCAAAAATATCTGCTATTAAAAAGGCCAATAATAGTTTCCCTGCCTTAGCAGGTATGTAACGAAACCAGCCTGAGGGTTAGGGAATTGTCAATCAATCACAGTCACTCTCCCCTGTGAAAAGCCGTAATCACTAAAAGCTGAAACCACCTGTGTAGGTGGGGCAGGAGATGTCAAACTATTTTTTTTTGTAATTGGTTAGTACAAGCATAAGGAGTTATTGTAGAGCATAATGACGTTTCATTTTTTCACTTAATAAGAGGTTGCCATTGTTCAAAATATTAAATTCAACATTCAGACAAAAAGGGAGCAAACTCACCACAGGGTGGAGACGTGGGGGAAGAATAGTGGAGGGTAATGGGTTTTTGCCTTTTTAAAAGTGTGTCATATAATGAAATCATTTGAGCATTGGGCATTGACCAGACAATCTCTGACTTCATCACAATCCATACTGCTTGCTCAAGTAGCAATCCTTAGGTGTGTAGATACTTGTTTGTCAACCTCAATGACGCTTATTCAGTTTGTGTGGTTCGCAAATCATTTTTCACAGCATGTTGAATCTTGCTGGAGGAGGACGGTGGTCATGCAGCTCAAATTGTAAACGTCCACCCTGCTTTCAATAATTATTCCTTATGGCTGGAATATATCTCTGCAGTGATGGTCATGAAACATACTGTAAATGCAAATTGTGTAACACTACTCCCTGCCTACTCCCTGCCTTCACACACACACACAGTGTGTAAGCCATTTGGCAGCATCTACATCTAATATGATCAATTACATATGTCAACACAATTGGCACAGTGGACAAAGAAAATATCCCAAACTTTGGCAGGGTGGCCTCCAGTGACACACACTGGTTCATTATTGTTACATTGCGCCAAGTGTGTTGAAGGGCAGATAATGATATGTGGAGCCATCAATAATGCTGCAGTTTTCACAATGTCAATAATATGATCAACACACTGACCCCCTATAAACAAGTTGCTTCTCAAGTTGTTTTTAATGAATCATGTTGAACTTCAGTTAGGAGAATCATAAGCAATATCATAAGCTCACCTAATATGCCATTTGCACAGTAGATATTTTGACATAATAACATTAACGATACATCTGTTCTATTCAAGTGTCCCAGTAAGTCATGACAGTGTGACAGTAAGCAAACAATACCAGAACCCTGAAACTGAAGCAGCTAAATTGAATTCAGCCATCAATAATGTTATTATTTACACCCATGATTTTCCTACTGTGACATGTCAAATTGTATTCTGTGAAGAAGCTACCTTCTGCTCTGATAGGAAATTAAATCTTACTTTTTTAGTTTTTTAATAAGTTTATGCAATGTATTTTATAATCAAAGTGCAATGTGATATTATATACATGCAAGGGGACTTTAATTATTGGACCCCTAATGCAAAGTCTCCTATAGGAAGTGTTTAATAAAAAGCTGCAAAATGTGTCTCCAGGGAATCAAGAAAAAGAAGAAGGTAGAAATATTTTTTTATTTCACCTGATCTTTTTTCTTCTTCTTGCCCCCCTCTGTCCCTCAGAGACAGTGTTCAGATCCATGTTCCCTTCGTTACAAATCTCAGCAGAAGCAAAGCACCGTTTTTTATCATTTTTGTTGTAGAGCGTGTGTTCAGTATGTGTGTGTTAACCATATTCACACTGTTGACAGGACGTGCGTGTTTATGTGCACCTCTTTGAAAGATTGTTCTGTTACTGTTACATCTCTGCTGGGTGTTTTTCATATAAACAGGCTCTGATTACCTAACCAAACACTGAGGCTGATGAAATGAATGAAAATTGTGTTAGTGTTTGTTTCTCTGTGTGTATGTGTGTGTGTGTTTGCATTTGCAAAAAAATGTCTGTGAATGTACACTCCCTTTTTGCATTGCCTGTGAGTTTTTACATAATGCCGTCATACCTAAACAACAAAATACGTTGATTTTTATCTATTCACTTTCCAAGGACTCCCAAAACGACATATATCAGCATATTATTTAATCAGTTTTTATCACGTGACTGTTCTATTTAAAGGTCCAATGTGTAGGAATTTCTCCCATCTAGTGTTGAGCTCATATATCGCAATCAACTCTCTTGCACCACGCAGTTCAAAGTACGTATTACAGTTATAGCCTTCACGCCTTTTCAATATCCTTTTTCTGGGCGAAGAAGAGACTCCTGTTCCTGAAATTTGGATTTTGAATACGTGTGATCCTCCATTTTTCCTTCTTCAAACTTGCCAGTGCTGGGAAGCTACGATACCCATTAGTAGCATTAGCAGCACCTGTGAGTTTATCATGTGACAGCGAAAATGCAAAAGGCAGAGCAGTATGTCCTGTATGTCCCTTACCTGCTAACGTATTTCAAGATGGCGCGTGAATATGGAGCGTCTACCCCAGTTCATGCGATGCAAATGTAAAATTTCAAGCCAAAAGGAATACTTGGAATTGATGGTGGAGGTAAATATTCATGAAAAGGATAAGTTTGTGAACGGGCACTGAACACTGATTTTGATAATGAACAACTAAACACCTTACACACTGGACCTTTAAGGTAATAGTCACACTTTTAAACACATAGTTAATGTTGTAAAACATACCTGGTTAAGTCAAGGGAACAAAAATATGTTAAACATGAGGGATTGGCTTAAAGCTATAGTGCGTAGTTTTTGTCATGACAACACCACTGTTGTTGCATCCACATGACACAAGCCTTCCGTAATCGCGCATGTGCCCCCACTCCTCCTCCACACAGTTTACTTGTTGCCAAGGACACAAAGAGGATTAAAAAAAACATGATGGACTCTTCAGAAGAGGTAATTATCTTCACTTGAGTTTCTGCGTGCGAAAGTTGCCGGGCAATACCATGTTCTAAACATAGCCCTACTGAGAAATACAGAGAGTGTTTTGTGAAGCTGATAGTCTTAATTAGCTTTGTACCAACTCATTTAGCAATGGCTTGCATATAACTGACGTTCATTAATATAAAAAAAACAGTTACGCACTAAAGCTTTAAAATTAGTCACGTAAAACTACTAAAATGTGGACCTAACATCATTGCGTAAGGACTAAGGTCTGTAAAACTTGGCTACTTTCAGAAAATCACAGTTGACTTTTGGTTTCACACGTGACATAAACCCTGGTATCCTGAGTAAAAGCTCTGTGTTTGTTTGACATCCTGTAGGTACAAGGTTGGGTAGATGGATGGATTTCCATATTTTCTACTCACAGTCAACTTTTTCTTTTAACCACGGTCACAGTCTTTCCCTAACCTTAATCAAGTAGACTTGTAACCCAAACTATGATTCTTTTCTAACCTTAACCACATTGTTTTTGTACAAAAACCCAACCAAACCTTAACCACACTGTAGTCGGGGCAGATAAGAAAATGGTTGTAATTGTGATTTCGTCATGGATTTGTAATGGTTTTGGACAGCACTGACAAACAATGTTCTCTTGCAGACACTTGCCTCATAAAACCAGAAACGCTCACAGGCATTGAAAAACAATGTATTACTAAATGCTTGAGATACAAACCAAGTAAACAACAGTTTGGACCCAAATGCATTACTTGAAGCCTGAAAAGAAGGATTTTCATGTGATATGTGATCATGCAGTCCTCGCATGATCACGTGATATCGTGAGAATCCAGTGGCCGGTAAAGTAAGCTTCTCATAGCTAAATAGAGTAAGGCAGGCTAAGAGGGAAATGCAGGCTAATGTGAAATATACTCACCTCCCACTCATTGATCCAATCAAAGTGTCTATATTAAGGCTGAGCAAAACACTTACACACAATGTAAGGCTGAGCAAAACACTTACACACAATGTACAGTGATTCAGGAAGAGATAAGACACGTTGTAGCACACACAGCTTCAAACTGTAAAAAACTTATTTGGCTTATTGCTCTTAAAAAGGCAGTAAAACACCATGGTTTGAAAACAGACAGAACATAAATGTTGAATACATATTTTATTTTTAATGAGAGAAATCAAAACTGGTCGCTAAGCAACAAAATCTGTTTGACATTCCCAGTATGATTCCAGAAAATTTGCCTCTCAATTATTTCTTTGCCCTTTTCTTTTTCTATTTGTCTTCTCTTCATCAAAATTGTATTACATGAAGCATTACAATCGTCTCCTGATTCTTATTCTCAATTATTCTTAAAGGTGCTGTAGGAAGGATTGCGAAGATCCAGGACTTAGCCAAAAGATTTGAACATCGACAACTTCTCAGTCCCTCCCCCCTTTCCGTTAAAGCCCAAAACAGTCTCTTAAGCCCCTTCCCCCCACAAGAGAGAATGAATGCATGTGCATGAGCAGTGATTGACACACAGTTAGACACCCCCCTTGGCCCTGATTGGTGCATCTGAACAGAGAGCTGTGGATTTTTGCAAATCACACTATGGGCTGTAGGTGTATTTTTTTATTTTTTATTACCTGCTTCATGTAGTTCTACTCGAACATAGGGTCAGTTTCAGCAAATATGACAGAAAATTAGTTTTATATGTCTTACCTACTACACCTTTAACTTTTAAGCAAATTTTTCCTTTGTACAGCTTTCCAATTAGCCGACATAGCCCCAGGATGCGAGGAAACAAACCTGGAAAGAAAACCATCTCGGTACTGTATTCCCTGTCGTAAAACTGGCCTCCCTGTCAGTCTCGGAGTCGGTTTTTGGTCCTGGTCCGGTGACTCCAGCTGAGTTCACTGGGAACTCCCAGTCCCAGCAAAGTAAGCCAGTTTGACGACAGGGAATACAGCACCTCTTTCAGGTGCTAACAAGTTACAGGCACGCACTTGTGTAAACTGCTGTAGAGGAGCTTTTGTGCATGGCTACTTTATGAGTGGTCTGAACCCCCTGTTCAGAGTTGCAGGAGAGTTGTCCCTTCTTGAGTGAAGGTGAAGAGAGAAGAGCCCGGTGGCTGCTGTTGGCAGGCCACCAAGTTGAGAGAAGAGAGAAGGAACAAAAGCCTTCATAGGGATGGTGATGTCACAGCATTTGACACCTTGGTGTGAACAGTGGAGAGTCTTCTGGGAGACTGAGTTGGGTGGCTGTTCCTTGTGACTACAAAACATTTTGGAGAGGCTGGGGTTGCCTGGAATGGCAGTCTGGATAATTTAAGTTTAAGTTGCAGTCCAGTCCAAAATCCAGTTTTATGCCGCGTTCCAGGCAACCCGTAACTCATGTTTTCACAACCTTCTACCCCTGGGTTTGAGTGCCCTGGAATGGCAGTCAAACCCATAACTTACTACCCGTGAACTCGTACCAGATTGTTGTACTCCCAGTTACAGTTTTTGACGTCACACACACACAATACACACATGATTGTGTACTACTACAGTTTATGTTTGTTAAATGAAGCCCAAAATATGTCGCAGACTAGAAATCACTAGTATCAGCTAGCTCTAGCTACCGTCAACGTTAGGTAGCTGCTAGCTAACGTTAATGTTAGGTAGCCTAACTTGAACCCTGCCAATGGCACAATGTTTAGCTAGCCAGCTTTGACGGTGTGCCAAATGTCATTATTTTTATCATCAGACGCACAAATCTGCTGTACATACGTGCTCGTCCAAGTAAAGTGAGCAGCCATTTGTGCGAGCAGAGCTTGGCTTGCTGACGCAAAGATCATCAGACCAGAGCCGCAGAAGGGTTTGTCGTGACTTTCCCTGGAATGCTACCAAGTTGTGAGTTGTGACTTGAAGTCATAATTTACGGGTTAAAAATTGTGTCTGGAATGCAGCATTAGTTGCAAAAATGAGCAAGTTAATCTTTGGAGTTCCGTGGATCCCAACAATGGTCAATAGTTTGATCCCCAGCTCAACCCCATATTGTTCCCAATGACTGAGATAGGGTGACCAGATGTCCCAGTTTGACTGGGACAGTCACGATTTTGAGTTGCTTGGCCCGAGTCCCAACAAAAGCCTCTCGGGACGCTAAAATGTCCCGGTTTACACCAACCACTATGAAATTGTCCTGGTTGTCAGCGATTACATAGCCAACGTGGTCTTATTATAGCCCGATCATTAACTAAACCCATGTAGAAAGACTAATAAAGCATCCAGCGTATGATTTTAAAGTGTGTGTGTGTGTCAGTCAATCATAGCGGTCTGCATCTGCATAATCTGTGCAGCCAATGTTACAATGTATATTTGTAAACATTGTTGCAATGCCTCTTCTTACCTGTCTCGTTTTAAGCGCGGTGAAGTTGGCTGGACATTTGATATTCAGTTGATATTCAATTTTAACTTCCCCTTCGTTCGAGATCAACAACGCAATTCAGGTCAATGACGTGATCAGGGTCAAAGAAAGTTGACATTATTACAGAGTATCAAGAAGAAACAATTACAGTTATTATAGCTAGAGATTTTTATCCGACATAAAGCTTCATAGCACTTCATCATCTTTCTGTTGCTAGGTTCTGTGTAAGGGACCGTCAACAAATTACTGTTTTTTGTAGATCGGCAATGACAGTAGGGATGCAACCCGTTGGCTATTTTTTGAAAACATATTCACTAATAATTTGTTTTCATGATGATTGCATTACTTCCCAATACGTACAGTTCAGTTATTATTATTTCTGGAAAATATGAAATAAAAATCTAATTCTCTCATTCTGATATGCTGTAGTAGGCTACTTTCCAATCACTCACTGCTACTTACTACAGGTCACGGTTTCCTGACAAAACAATTCATATGGAAGCAGGACTCAATTTTCTTTGAAAAATATTCACCAAAATTCAATAAAAGGGCCTTTTCTCATTCTGATTGCCATAGTACTTCCCAATCACTCACTGCTACTTACTACAGGTCACAGTTTCCTGAAAAGACAATTTAAATGGGGAGCAGGACTCAATTTTCTCTGAAAAATATGACCTGGGCTGACACATGTTCACATTAAAAAGCGTGTGCATGCACGAGCACTACGGTCACGCAAAAGTGTCCCGGTTTTAGTTCTGGGAAATCTGGTCACCCTAGACTGAGAGAATCATTGTAGTGCTTTTGATAAAATAATTATATGAATGTTGTACATTTTACCATCTTTTGGAGTGGCTCTGTTTTCAGTGTTATACTTTTGATTATTTTAGATCTTATATTCTATTTTTGCTGTTGTACGCTGCAAAAGAACACTCACAGGCACACTCATGCACACAAATGAATGACGACACGCTGAACTCACTGTATTCAAACTGGATCACCAATTACATTTTTATTTAATCTATTCCATGCAAGTAAAATTCAAGTTGTTTGTTAGATCTGTCACCCTGTCTGCATAGCCAAACACACACAAAAAGCAACACACACAGTCTTGCTGACTGACAGACCATAGTGACAGACACACACTCGCCTCTTTGTCAACGATCAATACACTAAATTAAACAGCAATCCAGGGGATTAGATGCTGCATGCAAGAAGAGAGGTGAGATGAGAAGGGCACACATACACATAGATACACAATGAATAAATCCACATAACATACCCACGTTTAACATTTCCTAACTTCAACTCTCTCTCGCTCACACACGCACATCTGCAAGCGTGCATACTTAACAGTTTTTAGTCAATGTCACAAAGGAGGTGACCAGACCAGACCTATCACAGCCAACTATATTTCAGCTGCAGGCTACACACACAGAGATAGAATATCATGCAGTACACACAGACACACAGACACACACAAACCTGCGTGTCTTTATTTACCCTGCATGTCTTTCATGCATTGCATACACACACAAACACACACACACACACACACACACACACACACACACACACACACACACACACACACACACACACACACACACACACACACACACACACACACTCTAATGGCCTAGTTTCAAACTGCTGAATTAAGGACTTTAGTGACTTACAGTGTCTTTGTGTTTTCTGATAGACAGCCACAGGAGAGCAGACAATCATCATTCACAGCGCCCAACACACACACACACACACACATCTATGCACACACACACACACACACACACACACACACACACACACTACAGAATATCCCCTCTCTTCCCTTTCAGTCTGATGGTCCCAGTCTGCTTGATAGAGAGAGAAAAAGATCAGACTTATTTTTAACCTCACTGATGTTAAACAAGGCTGGCCTAATTTTGGTTTACACCTTCCCAATGATTTCAGAGAGTGAGAAGACATTCTTCATTCGGTTCATTCAGTGGAATTGCACCATTACTGCGTCTGTGCAGGGATTTCGATTATTTGCAATGGACTCTAACAAACATCTGGAAGATACAAGAACCACTTGACATGTGTCACAAACTTCATAGTGGCTGAACACAACAAGATTGCATTTTCATCCATTCAGTTTTAAATGAGTGCAAAGGAATGATGGGGTGGTATAGGATTTCAAGAGAGAGCGCTTTCATGGTTGGTCCTTTTTTTTGAAGATTAACTGTTATAGTGTGGATCAGGTGAGTTCCTTAGAATAGCATTTCAAAGAATTCTTGAGTACTTGAAGCACACTGAAGTGCTTTATACAAACTCTGGTGGTGTTACTGTGCTGGTTTGGTTTGTTAGAGCAGACAAAATCAATGCTACAGTTGTTCCAAAAGGCACCCGATCGACAAATTACTACTAAGATGCCTGAAAATGCAAGTCTCAGTTATGTTGTGATTTGAAGAAAGAATTCCAACCACAACAACATGACATGGACCAAAAATTGTGGGGAATTGTATCAAGTTTTAATGGCTTGTGCTGTTTACATAGTTTTAAATTCATTGCATTGTACATGTCTCCTCCTACCATACTCCTTTAAGTGTTTCATCCCCTGTTTATCTTCTTCATGTTTTGCTGTTTACTTCTAGTCAGATTTTACATGCTAATTGTGTTATTATTGTTTTATTGTTTATTGTTAATAGCCCAACATAATCAATGTCTAGAGTTTAGCATATTCAGTTTTTTGTTCTTGACTACCACCTACTACACCTGAGAATAGCTCAGTGATGTTTGCCATGCTTAGCTAAATCTGTTTTCTGTGCAGTATAATGTCCACAGTCCATGTGACATGTCTTTTTTAAGCCTTAAAGCTTTAGTGTGTAACTTTTTTTATAATAATGAACGTCCGTTACCTTCAAGCCATTGCCAAATGAGTTGCTACAAAGCTAATTAAGACTATCAACTCCACACATCTCTCTCAGTATTTCTCAGTATGGCTATGTTAGAAGATTGTGTCGTCCGGCAACTTTTACATGCAGAAACTTGAGTGAAGATAATTTCTTCTTCTGAGGAGTCCATCATGGTTTTTTAATCCTCCGTGTCCTCCTTGGCTACTAGCAACTGTGTGGAGGAGGGGTGAGAGCGGTGCGCGATCATGTGGACGCGCCGACAGTTTTGTTGTCATTACTTAGAATTCCTCATGGGGGCGACAGAAACTATGCACTATAGCTTTAAAATAGGGTTGTTTGAAACTGAACAAACCAAACATACCAATTCAACAAAGCAAAGGTGGGATTTATCCTATCATGTAGCAAACTGGCAGCCATCCTCTTCTCCTTTCCCCTGTTTCATGCCCGGCCTTGATAGAGGGCAGCCAGCAGCAAACGACCCTCTCAGCCTTTCAAATGACACCCTGCAGTGTAACCCTGGAGGAAGCAGAGACTATGACGGATGATGGTAAGGAGTTCTCAGTGATGGATCTGGATCATGATATGTTGTGACACATTGAGCAGGGCAGCTGACACAGGATTCCCATTTCTTGACATGCACACATACAACATACACGCACGGGTAAACATGGATATACCGACTGAGGATGACAGAATCAACTCATTGTCTCATCACTTTCTCACCAGCTGTGCTTTGTGTGTGTGTGTGTGTGTGTGTGTGTGTGTGTTACTCTACACATATGTGCACACCTGCAAACTCGCATATGTGTTTGAGTGTCTCCTGTGCCCAATATCACGCCATCAGGTTGTAACATCATCTCCCACTTTAGGGAACACAACTGTCAGCTTCACAATAAAAAAACCCGTTTGCCTTTTTGATTTGTTTGGATACCGTCTGAGCCTGTTATATAAGGCTCTCCTGGCGTGCTTTCTTTTCAACCTCTGTCTTTTCAGTCCCGCCTGCAGGTATTTCTAAAGGAGCTTCCTCAAACAAAGAACAATGCTGAATGGAGAGGGAATTTCCACATCAGAAAGCTTTTGTTTCTGTTTCTTTAAGCAAAATAAAAACTGAAAAAGGGAAGTGAAAGAAAAGAAGGAAAAAAAATTATGGGAGGCTTGTTTTATCTACCATGTCAACTACTTTGGGGAGTAAGGAAACAACCCTAAAGGTAAACTCCATCTCTTTGAAATGATGAATTAAGCACACCTCCGTTTATCTCTCCAAATTAGCAAACGTGTTTCACGCTAAGCTTTCTATATATGTTACTGATTTTATTTAAATTTTTCGTATGAAGGTTCTAAATGTCAATTTTAAAGGATAAGGCTGGTTTTTAATGTTCATTGTTGTCCAAAAACTATTAAAAACACATCAACAAGCCCAACTGTTGAACTGGCTGACATGTTTCATTACCATGAACACAAGCAATTTGTTTGGAGTCATTCCCACTTACCCTGTTTTGCTGCTGTAAATACTCACAAGAGCACCAAATGTGTATTTTTTATGTTTGTGAAGAACTACAGTGTCCAGTTGTTTTAGTAAATTACTGAGCCTTTTGGGGGGTGAAAATGAAACTATAAATTTTCAATTTATTTTATTTTATTCCGTCTTTAAGATGTATGTCTTCAGTAGAAACCAGAGAGTTTGGGGCTTATTGCCACAGACAGGGTAGCAGAGTCAGAAAGTATTGAAAGATGGATGGTCTTGGGCCAACTTGTCTCGCTTTGCCATATAAGCCGGCAGGGCAACATCCCTTGGTTTGTCGCTTCATGAAAGGGCCACGCCGCAAGCTCCCAGTTTCCAGGCCCCTGGTTCCTCTGTGGGATTTGTCAGTCGTGTTGAATGCCCTCTCTCATCACCCGTTCGAGCCTATGGAGGCAGTGGGGATGAAGTTTGTGTCTCTTAAAACAGTTTTGCTCTTGGCTTTAATCACTGCAAAGCGAGTAAGTGACTTGCAGGCTTGGTCGGTTCAGCCTACCTGTCTACAATTTGCCTCAGGGCTCTCCAAAGTCTGTTTGTGGCCAAACCCAGCATTTGTGCCTAAGGTGGTGGAGTCAGCCTACAGGTGTCCCTCAGTGGAGCTCTTGGCCTTCCACCCGCCTCCTTTCTCCTCAGGAGAGGAGCAAAGACTTCACATGCTATGCCCTGTCCGGGCTCTGCACATGTATGTGAGTCGGACGGCTGGGTTCAGAAAGGCGGATCAGCTGTTCGTGTCCTGGGCTACTCCCCACAAGGGTAAGCCATTGTCCTGCCAGAGGCTGTCCCACTGGATTGTGGAGGCCATATCGTTGGCCTATGAGTGTAAAGGTTTACAGGCCCCACAGGGTCTGAGAGCTCATTCCACAATGGGCATGGCCACTTCATGGGCCCTTTTTAGGGGTGTGTCAGTGAAGGAAATTTGTGCAGCGAGCTGGGCTACACCTCACACTTTTGTGAGGTTTTACAGGCTTGATGTTTCCGGACCGTCCTTGGCACAGGCTGTGCTGGAGGTTACGGCGCCCGGGGTTAGTGTGACTCTCGGTTCAATATTATTTGGCTTTGGGAGATCTCAGGCAATCCGGGAGTGGTCTATATCTCCCATAGTGAAACACCGAACGAAGTTAGAAAAAGAACTTTAGGTTACTTAACGTAACCCCGGTTCTTTGATAACAGAGTGAGGTGTTTCACCAACACGTCCCTCCTTGCATAGACACGGAAAGAAACCTATCTGGAATGATTTGCAAGGAGCCGGTCGACTGAATGATTATATGAGGGGGCATGGCCCTAGCACAGTTCGACCTGTCTGTCATGGACAGACGTGGTGTCATTGGAGCTTCCTTAGTTGGTCACGCCGAGGCGATTCCCATAGTGAAACACCTCACTCTGTTATCAAAGAACCGGGGTTACGTTAAGTAACCTAAAGTTATGATACATCCGAGGGATGTATGTATGTTGTAAAGCCTGTTACGTGGATGTAACGTCATTAGCGTTTCCCAAACTGGCGGGGCTATCGGCTAGCTAGGTAGTTGCTAACATCAGGGTTAGCTAGCATGACTGTATTAAAATCATGCCTACATAACGTTACTACAGACATAGTGATAACATGGCCTTGGCTCTCTCTTATGATACATCCGAGGGCTGTATGCTGTAAAGCTTGTAACGTGGATGAGAGATGAAGCCATGGATGAGCTCTGTTCATGAAACTGCAGGCTAACTGCTAGCGCTAGCTAGTAGCTAGCTAGCTAGTAGCATGACATAATGATTAAATCTCCTTGGTTGTCTAGCTAAATACATCTATCGTTTATTTAGATGCATATAAACGATCGGGAACAAAGAAAACACAATGTTAGTGAATATTTTGAAACAATGAAAATGGCGAGCTCATGAGTTCGCCACTTGTAAAAGCCACGAGAGATAAACTCATGAACGAGCATGTTGCTACCGGTTGCTACGACAACACAAACAAATTGTTGGTAGTGCGCGTGTCCACCGTAACATCATGGGCCAAGAATGCGGAAAAGCCGAGCTCCATGTTGTCTTAATGCGCTTTTGAGCACTCTCATTGGAACGTACGGGGCTTCCCGCCGACCACTGTATCCAGTTCTCTTAATACATCCATGGTTATTTCTTGACAACAGACCGCTGCTAAGGATAACACACCGTTGCCATGCATAGCAGAGCGTTGCCATGGACACAGTTCTGTTCACTCTGGAGCTATCAATCAATCTACTGAAAGAAGTCCGGATAATGTATCAGCTGTGGCAAAAAAGTATATGCTTTAAATGTGTAACACCACTTGAGCCACGGTGAAACATTTTTTCGTGTATATGGTTGAAATGACAATAAAACACACTTGTTGAGTTGATCGTCTCACTGTCTGTAAAGGGTAGGCGTGGCTTGGGAGTGGCCTCATACAGCAGCAAAGCAAGTGCATTCTGGGATTTGGTCTTTTATTCTGGGATTTGGTCTTTCATCCATATGAGCCAAAAACACATTTTCTGGCTTATCTCGGCCTAGAAGGCACCAAGTTCAATTTTCTTTTCACATTTCTACTACATAAGTGACCCAATTTAAAGATATATTCAGCTTTCCAGCGGTGAAATTTCCCTTTAACTGTATCGGAACAGACTTTTTCAGGAAAGAGGGTTGCTGTCAGAGCACATGTCGATTAAAATCCTATAATCAAACAGGTTTGCATTTAAAAAAAAAATCAACCCCAGTCAAATCAACGCAACATACATCTAAACAAATACAAATACAAACACAGTAAACTCTTGAAAGAATTTATTGAATGGGCATATCTAGCTTAAGGCTGCATTCACAATAAATCAGGAATTGGGGCAAAAATGCCAGTACTCCAATTTCTTTCAATGTGGTTAGTGTGGCGTTTACTTTTGGAAAAATGCAACCCAACTTCACACTGCGGTGGCCAATCACATGACCATGTGAGGTATTCACATGTAGTCACTTAATTTGGCCTTGTGCACCAATTTAAAACCCATCATAATAGTAGGCCTCACATAATGGTTAGTTGTCAAAGCAGACAAACAATCACTAGGACCCGGCGTACTAGTAGCATGGCTAAATGCTAGCACCATGGGAAACACAATGGACACACGCATGAGCCATTTAAGTGACACTCCCAGACCGCCGGAGAACCCTGCGCTAATCGCTTACAACTGATTCGGTGTTAAAGGTTTATTAATAAACGTCCGTTACATTCAAGCCTCTGCCAAATGAGTTGCTACAAAGCTAATTAAGACTATCATCTCCACACAACACTTTCTGTATTTGTCAGTATGGCTATGTTCAGAAGATTGTGTCGTCTGGCAACTTTCGCGCGCAGAACCTCAAGTCAAGATAATTACCTCTTCTGAAGAGTCCATCATGTATTTTTAATCCTCCGTGTCCTCCTTGGCTACTAGCAACTGTGTGGAGGAGGGGTGGGAGTGGTGCGCGATCACGAAAGGCCGCGCGGACAGTTTTGTTGTCATTACTAAGAAATCCTCATGGGGGCGACAAAAACAACGCCCTATAGCCTTTAATGCTATAGTGCTAGGGTTTGAATCTGACCCGCGACCCTTTGCTGCATGTCGTCCCCCCTCTCTCTCCAACTTCTTGTCTTCAAGCTATCCTGTCAATTTAAGGCCATAAAAGCCCCCCAAAAAAGTGTAGCCAAAAAAAAGAAAGAAAAGGATCTCTCTCAGTATTTATTATACACACTCTCACTGTTTGTGTGTTCATGTGCCAAAACAGTGTGTGTCCTTGTGCATGCGTGTCCTCATGATTCTTGCTTTGCAAATAGAGGCAAAATTGTGTCTGTATTTACTCCAATGCAGACAGGGAGTATGTGTTTGTTTTATTATCTACGGTGTGTTTGTGTGTGTGTTCATGTGTGAATGTGTGTGCATAAACCATGTGCCATGTCTGTGAACAAGGTTGTAATTAAACCCAAATCCACTGCATTACAGTTGGGAGGTTTTCAGGGGGATTCATCTCTACAAAGGCATTGCTTAAACCTCCTCCTCCAATCCTTTTTAATTTGATGGATATGTTTATCCATTTTTGTGATAAATTGCACACAATACATCCCTGGCGCACACACAAAATGAAAACTGTAATTAAAATTGAAGCACTGGGTTTTGACTATTCATGAAGGCATCGTTGCACATTTCGTTTCTCATACATACCTGAGTCATAGTTGACAGAATGCCAGAAAGTGTCCACTTCTTGCAACACATAAGATTCATCACAAAAAGTACCTGATTTCTATTTATCTGATTTTTTTGCATGACCCAGACAGATTATAACCTATAATACACAGATTAGACATTACAGTATACAATACATAACACAGACAAAGTGAACAAGTCATCAGAAGACATATCTTTTTAATGTCTTACACTGCCTACTAACATGAAGAAATGTAGCTAACGTATCTGGCACTTTGCAAACATTTAGATACTGAATATAATTGTGTGACTGCTGATTCAGCAGCATTCACAGAAAAGAGAGAGATTTATGCTACACAGCAGCCGCATTGAAGTGCAGTCTGCGGACGTTTACCACTGTGGTGCCGCAATGTGTGCCGAATGGATGTTGCTCACTTGCCACTGCTGTGCCACTGTCGTAACACCTACAACTGTCATACAATATGGCTATTATCATATTATTAGAACAATTATTTCTACATTTCTTACAACTTCAACTTCTTCTTACACAGTTTAGTCAGCAATCTAGTTTAGCTTTAGTATTTTTTTTACATTAGTGGTGTTATTCAACTTGTCACTGAAATTCATACTTATTAAAACCATTACCACTTTTCCAACTATTCTCAGTACTTCAACTTCTTCTTACGGATTTAAGATATTAATCCAGTTTAGCTTTAGCAATTTAGCTATTCAGCATTCACACGCATTTTCTGCAGGAAATGCATTTTCTTGAGGCACTTGGTTAGGGTTGGCGAAAGCTCATGATCTGGTTAGTACAGAAAAGGTCTATAGTAATCCTAAAAAATAATAAATTTGAATTGAAACCACAATGTTTCCTATCAAGGTTGTGCTATTCACTCACAAATGTAGCATTAAAGAGACAAAGAGAAAAGGGACATGTTGAAATTTTACCTGAAAGTGATTACTTAATAGGTGCTAAGATTTTCATGTATGACAGCCCCCAAATATGGATAATCTTTATTTTGTAAAGAGAAAAAATGCATTGCCACTATAGCAGACAGCATAGAGGCAAGAAGGGAGAGAGAAGGGTATGACATGCATCATACGGTTTTTCTACATGTGCCACTGACCTGACGTACTGCGTTACTCTCTGCTTTCACTTGTCATCTGCCCCTTTTTGTCTCTTTCCTCACTCCTCGGCCTCATCGGTTTTGAAATACAGGTGTGTTTCCATCAGTAGATTATCAATGACAATACTCTGCCCATTCTCAATCTCTTCTGTATACATTAACAATGGTATCCTGTACAAATGAAAGGCAAACAAGAGTACACATGTACATGCTGTATGTAGAACATACAGGCCTTTCAAGCTGCCATAAGCGTATAATAGAAGCAAGGCAAACAGACTCCTCTAAAACCAGGCATTTCTTATCATCTTTACATACACAAGGATTTAAGTCAACACATTTTCTTCCGTCACCTTAATTTGTGCATTGTGTGGAGCCTTGCCTTGCCTCCTCTGAGCTTTATATTGCAGATCTTTCTTTCCTCTCAGCATGAGAAAAGAAAGTGGTTACTTTGTCCCCTTGAAAAAAATAGCAATAATTTATCTTAGCACAGCCAAAGTTGGTGTCAACCCTTCCACATTTCCTGCTGCCACTGCAAAACTTTCTTATTAAAGTTTGAAACTTGCCTGCGCTCTACAAATGATTACATTGGATTTCTCTTTGTGTTTTTTTCCTTCTCTTGGTTACACAGCAGATTTATATTTGGGTATTGAACAATCTGTGTGTGTGTGTGTGTGTGTGTGTGTGTGTGTGTGTGTGAGAGAGAGCATCTGGCATGTTATTTTCATAGTACCACAGACAGACATAACAAGGATAGATTACAGCCGTAGCAAGGTTGAATAACCACTTTCAAGATGTACAATAAAAAGCACAACAGTTGCAACAATGCTCTAAGTTAAGAGATGCAGTTTTACTTCCCAATATTTTTTTTCCCTTTTGCACATTACTTTTTGAACGAAACAAGGCATCCTGATGTAAAAAGATGTGGAAAGAGACGAGTGGATCTGCATTTTAGTGTGGTGAAATAGCTTATCTCAGTAACTAACATCTAATCAACCAGACACAAATGTACAGATTGTCGAACAGTGAGCAGAGAATGTGCATAGGAATATTTGACATAGGCTAATTTCTTAACTGTTACTTGTCCTTAACTGCAACAACAGCATTTTGTCCAGCTGAATCTCAAACACACTTGTGCCACTGGATGAATGTTGTGAGGAACAGAAACGCAGGCATCTTCAAGTGGAGTTAACGCTCATGATTTGTTACGTTTTTGACAGAATGGAACCCAAATGCAGACACAACACAGAGCCGGAGAAGAGTGAACAGATTTATTCCAAAGTTCAAAGTTCCAGGTTTTAGGAAAATGGAATAACAAGTCCAGGTCCACAGAGGGGTACGGGTCCAGGGTTCTGAGCAGGAATGATACCATATAGTCCAAGCGGTGGTGTCGAGTCCGTTGATAGGTCCAGTTATGGCAAGCAGGATAGGTGAGTGGCAGGAGTGAAGTGGAGGCAGGAGTCAGGTTCCAATATACTGTAGCACAAAAGAGAACAATTAGAACAGGCCAAAAGAGAGCAACTAGCAGATGGCCTCAGCAGTGAGACTAACATTGTTATCTTAACTATGATCCAACAAGGAGTGGTAGGTTGACCAGGTATTTGTAGCAGAGGTGATTGGCATGGATGAGCTGCAGCTGGAACCCTGACTCCCGCACACCAGACTTCACTCCTGCAATTAAGGACAGACAGAGGGGAGGGGGAGAGGAGAGACAGAGCTACCAGCAGCAGCAGCAGCCACAGCAAGCTTAACATGATTTCATTCATATTCATCAAACTGAAATTTTGAGTGGTCGAAACACAGGGGCTGCCCACGGTTTGAGATTAAGGGCTAAAGAATTGGTTGGCAGTACACAAACAGAAGAAAAAAAAAACGGTACAAATTAGTTACACAGTTAACAGCCAGCAGGGAGGGATCAAACTGGAAACCAGCAAACGAGCACATGTAATCCTGCTGCCTCTCCTCCTCCAGACGACCAAGAAGAACAGCCTTAATCAGGATCATGAAGCAACAGATTGCCTGTAGCAATTGATCACATTGAGCATATATCCCATGTAGAGTACTGTATGTAGCGTAAGGCTCAATGGACTAAAGGACATTCTGCGTACACCACTAAATTTTAGGTTTTAAATGTGCTTTAGTCTGTCTCTTTTTTGAAACTTTCAACTGTATGTTTTTTCTTTCCTATACATTGATATTCAACATATCTCAAAATAATAAGATATATCAGTAGGTACATTTGCATCAAAAAAAATCCAGCTGTCTAGGACACATACATTGCATAACTGCAATATCCCCATTGAGGATTCTTGTTGAATATCCGTCCCCTCTTTATCCCCACAAGAGCTGATAAAAACACCACTTTTTTTAAAGTTTTACAACCGTGATAAACAACAACTACCACTCTTGGTGCAGCGATTCACATATTTATCAGATTATGTAAGTTATTCAGTGTTACCATCTGATTTAAGGTACTACATGGCTGTTGTATTTGCAGAGCAAGAGAGGCTGAGACGGAGAGAGAGAGAGAGACATGGTAAGAGTGAGAAGTAAGTCTTATCATCCTTCTCCAGCAGGTGACTGTCAATCATTTGCACTGATAATCAATACAGGTGTATACACACGCCCAGACCAATACACATAAGCACACACACATCCACAATACAGATAGTGTCAATGAGAGAAAGATGATATTGAAAAGTTGTAATACCGAACATGCTTTATCTCTGTATATTCCAGAGATAATGTGCAGTTCTGTCCTCAGTTCTCAACTGTGTATAGCCTTCAGTTTTGACAGCAAAACCTTGATACATTTTTTTTTTCTTCATTCAATAAGGCACGTTAAAAAGAAAGGTTGAGGTGATAATTGAAATTCTCTCCATTTTGTTCGCCATGGAAACATAATATAGTGGACATGTTGATGGAGAGTAAACACTGTTGCACCAAGAGCTGATGGTATTTACTGTGCGTGCTGAAAAAGGATGAAAAAAAAGAAGGTAAAAACTGAAAAGATGAGACAGGAAGTCCTAAATACTAGCAATTTAAATTTGAAAGTGGGCATGCTGCTGCAGTTGCTAGGCCAGGACTGCCTTTAAGGGCGTTTATCTGGACTGACTGACATCTACCAGTGCTCTGCCAGTTCAAATTGCATCTGCCACCCACAAATTGTGGACAACAGTGTCAAGCCAGAAATCCATCTTAGTGTGTTACGTGTGTGTGTGTGTGTGTGTGTGTGTGTGTGTGTGTGTGTGTGTGTGTGTGTGTATGTGTGTATGCACCTGGATAGAAATGTTTTTGGGTTTCCTTCAGTCCCATGTGTCAAGTTCTATTTTGGGGACATTTTTCCATGTCCTCTAGAAGAGAGTACTGTAATTTAGAGGTTCTGTGTTTGTCCTCTATGCCTTTGTTCACCCCCTGAAAACGCTTTGTCCCCACCTCATCTTGTCTCATTAACTGGATTTCTCCTGCCACCAGATCTTCCTCCTTCTCTCCCTTGTCCTGGCTGAAGAAAGTCTGTCTCTCACCTTACATAACTCCATCAAAAGAGGAAGAGGAGGGAGGGAGGGAGATGTGCGAAGGAGTCGTACATACAAGTAAACCAAACTACCAGCATGGATCTGATGATGTAACACTCACTGACTCTCTTTGAGGACTTGGCGCACAAGGACTTGGTGAGCCTAGTTCTCCTTCAGGGTAACAAATTGCAGGCATGAAATAATTAAGGACTCAAAGGACATGGAGCACCTGAGAGTCTAACCCCACTTTGATGGTCTATCCATCCAGTGTGTGTGTGTGTGTGTGTGTGTGTGTGTGTGTGTGTGTGTGTGTGTGTGTGTGTGTGTGTGTGGTGTGTGTGCATGTGTGTGTGTGTGTGTGTTTGTCAATCACGGCCAAGTCCCCTGACGCAGAGATGATTCGAAGGATTCAGAAGATGGTGAAAATATAACCTTGGACACAAGAAATGTTTTGTGTGCCTGCATTACAAAGTAGGAAGATTAAATATATGTCCTACTTGACTGTACAAAAAAAGACTGTATTGGTAAAGGATGGATTAAGAAGTCAAATGTATTGGTCAAGTCCAAAAGATGACAATGCACACAAGAATGTAGATGGCCAAATAAATTATATATTTAGGGATACATGTTCAAACTGCTGTGCTGTGACCACGACAGCAATTGCAG
Source organism: Perca flavescens (assembly GCF_004354835.1). Lineage (NCBI taxonomy): Eukaryota > Metazoa > Chordata > Actinopteri > Perciformes > Percidae > Perca > Perca flavescens. The sequence goes on from NC_041332.1 coordinate 17,580,317, forward strand.
TAACTTGCTGTTTAAACCTGTGCAGCCCCTGCTGACCGTGTTAGCGAATGTTAACAGAGGATTATGGGAGTTGGAAGTGTACCGACATTGGGAAAATTGGAGTGTGACGAGGCCAAAATCTCTACTGCTGTTGTTTGTTTGTGTCATTTGCCAACAACAAAAATACACTGGTACACACACCCTTAGACACAATATACACTTGAATTCTCTTAACACACACACACACACACACACACGCATGCACACACATGCACGTATTCTATGTTTATGTACAGAAATGCACACTCAGACAGAGACACACACTCGTACACAAAGAAAAACACGAAGAGAGCAAACTTAGCAAAGTAAAGTTATAAATGCATATGCACCCCCCCAAAAAAACACACACACACACACACACACACACACACACACACACACACACACACACACAACCACAGTCCCTCCACAGCTCAAATCCTCTCTGGCTTGTGTAGAAAACCCATTGCTTTCCACTAAATCCTGAATAAGCTAATCCAGGAACATCAACAAATGGAATTTTCATTTTAGCATAAAACACATGCACAGGGAAGGCAACCTCTCTTTGCCCTAAATATGAGAATGTGTGTGAGCGTATGGATATACATGCTAATGCTAATAATGCTGCAGGTATAGTCAGGTAGAAATGAAGGAGTGTAAAGGAGGCGCATGAGGTTAAGGAGGTCAGCCTTTTTATCAGCACAAAAAGCACAAAAAGCAGAACGGAGAATAATACAATGCCTGGCTTTATTAACATCAACTGTTGAGGTGTGTGCTCTCTGTGTCTTGAAGTCAATGAAGTCAACACTTCTCAAGCACTGCTAACCTGTTACAAACTTGCTAACACCATGAAGAAGGCGGGCAGATATTCAGGTGTGAATTGAAAGATTTCCCTTTGAGTAAACTATCACATAGGTAGTGTTACAAAAAATACACTTCAGAAGGGCTGAATTTTAAGAGGTTGCTTATAGAGGATTTTCAGATGACATATGTATTTCGTTGAAGCTTTCTGGACTCTAGTTTGACATCTTTGTTGAAAATTCCTAGCTTGACAAGCCAGACCCAACATCTTGATGTGGGTGATGTGGTGCAAAAATATGCAGGATAAACAAACTCCTGCAGTTGCTGCTGGTATAATCAAAGATATTCTAAAATGTGGTAAATAACCCTAGTCTTTTCCCTCTACAGCGTGTTCTAGCCCACAGTCCAGAGAACAGAGAATGGCTCAGTATGACAGTATTTAAAAAAAAAAATTCTCAGTCTGGAGTCAACGTTTCGCTTACCAACACAAACTGAATGAAATCACATCCATGATGTGATTTCTCTGTTTACTGTTTACTGCAGGTATAAGGGAATTTGTGTGTGTATGTGTATGCCCATGGCCAAGTATATGTTCCAGGGTATGAGCTTCGGTGTCTGATAGGGTTATACTGTGTATGCGTGTGTCTAGATATGTGTGTGTTTGATACACATTAATCATCAGATAAACATTAATTATTAGCCTCACCATATGGTGTCCACATTGACCAAATTTCACTGGGGCGCCTTCCTCTGGAAAGAGGACACACGTCCAGGTGAGAGCGCACACACAGAACACAAACAAACATGCACGCACACACACACACACACACACACACAGCCCAACAAGAAATTCAATCTGTAACACAAATTCCCTTCGCTGCCAGCTTTGGGTTTGAGTTTGTTTGCAGATACACGGTTCCTGTTGCTAATAATTGTAAACAAGAAAAGGAATAAACTAGAGTTGATGTTCCTTTTCCTCAGTGAAAAATGTGTTTGTATATTCTGCAACACTCTCTGTGAAGACATTTGACCAATGCAGATAAAAAACAACTACAGGAACATGAAGAAAAAAACCATACCCTATATATATATATATATATATATATATATATATATATATATATATATATATATATATATATATATGTGAATAGGAATTTTGCAAATAAAGGTCATAAATAGACTAGTTAAACAGAAACAAAAATTTCCTAATATAATATAATGTAACAGAATTTATAATAGTGCTATCCATTTCTGCTACTGTATGCTGAAATTTTCCTTTGACTTGCACTCCGTTTGATCTCCATTTGAGCTTTCCCGTTCCATAAAAACACAAACGAACATGCTAAGAAAAGAAAAACAGCTTGTGCTTGAGTAATGCTTTATGCACATAACTGCAACATCTTCATCCAGTAGTTTCAGGTCCATGTATTATCAACTAAATGTAGGCTACACCACTAAATGTATCCGTCCTAATCAGCCAGAGCAGCATGGCCACTGATGGTGAATGATGGAGGACTGCCGCTGCCTCTGTTTGGCTGCATCTGTTGTCCCCGCTGGTGCAGAAAAGGTGTAAATGCCAATGCATACAGATATTGAGATTGAGATATTGACAGATACAGATATTTGGTGGTGGCCACTACATGTTGGAATGACAAATACAAGCAGACAATAATCAACTAAAATTAAAGACCTCAAGTTACTTATCAAGTAACATCTTTCATTTTCACATCAGAAAGAGACTACAGTAACATCTCTCTGTCAGACTGTCTTTCATCACTCACTCACTCACTGCATACATATTCTTCAAATTCAAATTTGTTGTTGTGAATAGTTGGTGTTATGGAATTTTCCTTTGCAGCAGGGGAAAGAGTTTGAGAGTTTAGTAAATTGAAACATATAAGACAGACTGAGACTAAAACCAAGTTGGGTTTTTGTATTTTATTAAAAAACATATATATTTGCAAATAGGATCAACATGATTTCACAAAAGGCCGCAGCCCAGTGTGGAGTCAGTTTCTCTAATGAGTGCACAAGAACACTAGGCTTATATGCATCTTCAGAGTGACAACACACACGCACTTGGATTATTATGACGCTACAATTTTGACAGGCAATCTGATACAAATGAAGACAATCAGATGAATACAAGAGACATCTTGGAGCCATCTCACCTCCTCCTCCCTGTACGACTTTCACCCCCCAGTTACATCTTAACTGGCATGGGAAAACTAGAGATAGTTTTAGGGTGACCTTGTACTTTTATCGGTTCAGGCTCACATAATGTTCCAGCCTGCATGTCTCACAAAGTTAGAATGAAAATCTACATGTGGAAAATGAGATAAACTCTTTCAGCATTTGTGAGAGCAGTAAAGTAGAAATAAAACATAAAAATATAAGGAATTGTGCTTAAATGTAATTTTGCCATTACATTGGGATGACAAATTGTTACCATGTTTACAGCTGGCAAACAAAAAGCAAATAGCAGGAAATAATGCATAATCTGAAGGTGTCTAATGTAGATAACCTAGTATGTCAAATATTCAGCTTTAATTTGACTAAATATCGACTTTCATATTATAATCAATATCTGTAAATGAAGAACTGATCCATTCATTTCTCTTAGTAGATGTTTGTGTGTGTGTGTGTGTGTGTGTGTGTGTGTGTGTGTGTGTGTGTGTGTGTGTGTGTGTGTGTGTGTGTGTGTGTGTGTGTGTGTGTGTGTTGTGTGTGTGTGTGTGTGTGTGTGTGTGTGTGTGTGTGTGTGTGTGTGTGCGCATGTATTACTGTAAACACTCAGTGCCTGCAGGTCTGTGTGTGTGTGCACTTACTGTAAATGTGTGCATATGTGTGATTCTTCTCTTAGTAGATGTTTGTGTGTGTGTGTGTGTGTGTGTGTGTGTGTGTGTGTTGTGTGTGTGTGTGTGTGTGTGTGTGTGTGTGTGTGTGTGTGTGTGTGTGTGTGTGTGTGTGTGTGTGTGTGTGTGTGTGTGTGTGTATGTGTGTGTGACCCGCCCTGTGCCTAGTTAAACAGAAATAGCTACAAGAGCAATAACATCCCCAGCTAAGCGGCAAGGGATTCAATTCCCGAGTCATTTTACAAAAGCGTGGTGTGATTGAGTCGGTCTGCCCATTGAATTCAGTATTTAATTTCCTCAAGGTCCCAAGAGCCGCGTCTCTGTTTCCAATTTCTCCTCCTCATGAGATCAGGTTGGGGGACTAAATGAAAGACTTTCTTTTTTTCCCTTTTAGGGGCCATCGTTTTCCTTCATTGTAAAATGCTGAACGTTAAGGGTTGAATAGGAGGGGACAGGATAATGAGTGTTCTTGGTGTAGCAACACTTTCTATTATCGTCATTTCTCTCTCCGCTTTTGCCTCTGTTACAGCCTTTATCAGCTTGAATCCTTGTTTCTTTTTCTCTTGCCATCTGTCACCTCATACTGTTGCTCCCTCTCACATTTCCTATAAATCCTGATTTCATTTTTGTAATATTTGCATGCTATACAATGCAAATAAAGATCAGACAGCCCCCCAAAGGCAACACTGTTGAAAAGAAGGATTTTAAGTTGATATAACAAACTTTTGAGCAAATAATTGCTTATTTACACATACTCCACTATATTTACAATAGTGAACATGTTAGTTTATGTTTTAGAGCTTTTCACTTAGAGCAGCTGCTGCTGTGGCCCAAAATGACGTTATGAGAGTGGCGAGAGTGTCCAAAACAATAAAGTTGTAAGCCAGACAGCTAAGCAATAAGGTTAAATTTCTATAAAGCTCTTGACATGATATTAAAACGATCACATCAGTAGAATGTAGTGTAGCACAAATATTAGAAAAAACACATAAAAGGTTACTGCTCCTTTAGCAGCACAGCACAGAAGCAATAAGATTAGCAACAAAACAAAGCTTACAGTCAGTAGTAAAGGCGTGGAGCTGGATGGTTGTGTATGGCGTTTGAGTCCATAGTTCTCAAAGACCTGCATTTAATGTTCATCTATTTATTAACTATATCCCTGAATTTTCAGGAATTTCAGGGTACTGTGATTGCCGTGCACATATGTTGTTTGAAGCAACAATAATAATAAAAAAAAAAACATTACCATTGGTCATAAACAATACTGGTCTCGGCAGTGGATTAGCACACTCTATATCAGGCAAGGCAAGGTAACTGCTCCTTTAGCTCACCCAACAATAAAACTGATTTGTCCAAACAGAATGTCCAGAATTTAAGCATTTCAAATTACTGTTTGCTCTACCTAGAATTTATTTGCACAATGAAGAGGCTTTTATGGTTTCCCAGCAGCCTGTGTTTGTAGAGTGAGTAGATGTGTTTTAAAACCTGAATAAGCCACATTTCCCATCTACATAGGTACTAAAACAGAAAATTAGTTGTCATAAAATTACTCCAGCACATCAAGATCTTTTAAAGAAAGCGGTGGTACATTTAGTCAATGCGTTATTTGTAAATACCTAGCAAGCTACTTTGGGAGTGTGTTCCCATTTTCTGGTTTAGGACAGATGTTGTTGCTCAAAATAAAAAGATAAAAAGTAAAATTGTTTGTGTTTGAAATGAAAAACAAACAAATATAAATTATCACATTTTTTAGGATTTGCTAAACTATTCACTCATTTTTTTTGTCTTAAGGTTGCAAAGTCCAGCAGAGACAAAACATATTTCTTGGGTACAAAGTGATCACACAGGCTTTACAGGCTAAAGGATGCCAACAGAGAAAGGCAAACATTTCTGTCTTTATTACAGAGGATGTTCTCTGTGTGCCTCTGGTCAATTGTATTGACCAAAAGCAAGATGACTGCTAATGAACCAAAGATAGAAACACAAATGGCTATTCAATCACCAGAGAATGTACTTGAAAGGAATCACAAACCACGTTACATAAGCCAGCTAAATTGATTCAAACTCCACAGGATATATCTTAAAGTCATTATCCATCCGTACACATGCATGCACAGATAATTGGTATTCAATTGCAATGTGGTAACTGACTGCCACAGGGCAAATTATAACTGCATTAAACCCCATGAACAGAGGCACAAACAAGCGTCATGAAAGAGAGTGATCAAGTAAGTTTATTCTTCTGCTGCTTTGATACTTCAGACAAAGAACTCCCACAAAACGCAGACCCCTGAGGGGTGGTTTGCCATTTTGTCTTTTATATGACCTCCTAGGGAGAGAAGTGATTAAAGAAGAAGGTGTGAAGGTTGGTATTACAATTTACCACGCCACCCCTGGGGAGAGTCATGGGGCAAGCCCGGCCCCAAGTCTTCCATGGCAGAGTGGAAAGGTAATTCAATGTTCACACCAACATGACAATTTACATGGGTCGAAAATGCAACAAAGAATCAAATCAAAACAAAGAGGAGTGCATTTTCATTTTTCTTTTCTTTTGTTCTAACTGGTACACATCATTTCAATGCAAATGTGTTAATGTTTGGACAAAGATTTTTATTATTACTATTATTATTATTAATTAATTGTTTAAGTATAGTTTGTACAATATGTGCAAAAGGGCACACATGTTCAGCACATCAGCCATGATGTAGTTGCCATTATCTGTATGGATTGAGTTCATGGTTATGGCCTTAATATTTTTTGTTATTTTAACATAAATTGCATACAATTAGGAAGCAACAATCCAACTCATAAAAATTGTACTAAAGCTCCATGAGTTTCATATCCTTTACTGATCAAACTATTCCCAAGCACAGCAGTGTACTGACAACATCAGCTGTTTAGTCAGTTTTTCTCACTATTAGCAATTACAGACTTCTACTTGGCTTATTAGTTTTAGGTTTGTGATTGCCAGCCTTTAAAATCAACTGATGTCTGTGAAATGTATATACATAGGATATATATGTATATATGTTACATGTTATATGTTACATATATATATATATATATATATATATATATATATATATATATATATATATATATATATATATTTGAGAACCATCATTTACAAACCATCATTCACAAACTCTCACACTCTCTCTGCATTTTCTCCACTCAGTACATTTATTTTGTGTCAAAGCTTTAGAGAAACTCCCGCTGTTTTCTCTGATATCTCAGTATTTCTCTGTCAGCATTTTCAATCCAGCAGTAGCAGCTTCTGTGTGTGTCATCATTTCAGTAACAGCCACATATGAGCTAGAAAAGGTAACTTCTGACTTGTAAAAACGTTCTGTTCTGACAGTGATAAAATAAAATGCACACATATTATAAAAACAGTTGATAGAATAATGCTATCTATTCTGTGAAGCACTTCTGGCTGTTTATTTGCATGGAAGGTAGCATACAAATAATGTCCAACATTATCTTATAGCAAATATATGGCAATACTTTCAAAGCAAGACAGGTATGTTGCTTGAAAAAAAACATAACCAAAGAATTAGTATTCTAATTACAAGTCATAATTGTATACCATGATTTAATGTTTAACAAGCCCAGGTTTTGGACAGATATGCTTGAAGATGAAGAAGAATGGTCGGTTATGAACCCTTTAACACAATCTCTTATAAGTAAACCTTTAAGTAATATATCACCTTATAAATTAAATGTATAGCCAGCTCATGTCATTTCGTCGTTTTCATCAGAATCACAAAAAATATACATTAGGTATATACGGTACATAGGAAAGCATAATGACAAATGATGTCTTCTGCTTGTGTTTCTTGATCCACCATGACACACTTGTAGTTTATCTAGGGTTGTTGTGACGACTGCTTCACTCATCTTATATCCTTAGTTGCCTTTTTGAGGTGGATTGTGACTTGTAGGGGAAATAAGCACTCGCGGAGATCCTTACGTTTCCTTCAAATAATGCAAGCTTTATTACATTAAAAAAAGAAATTCTCCATGGTTGACTTTCAACAGAAACTTAAACGTCCACTAAAATAAATGTCCACCTCTCTTACTCAAACAAAAGAATTTCCCAAGCTGTCACCCAGCTGCTCATTATACCTGCTCAGGTGACCTAATTAAGAGGAGCGGAGGTTGCCGTTGTCTAGTAATTAATTAAAGTTACTGCCCCAGATTCAAAGTCCAAAATTTAAATTTACAATTTACAAATGATAAAATATAATAAAAATCATCATGTTTGTTTCTAAAATGAAATGAATAAATACCAATATACTTGTTATGGCTCCAACAAGGGTCATAAAAAGATTAAAGACAGCAGTTGTAAATTGCTGACTCAATGACCAAAATGCCACTATTTTGCGAAGTTAACACAAGGAATTAAGTTCACATTGGACGAATCTGCACCTCACAATTTATGTCCAATACCCAATTTTAGTCCCAAAGCTTGAAGTAGTTTGCCCGTTGTGTAATTAAATTAAATTCAGTTTATTTAAGAAGGGGACAGTGCAAGTTAATAAAACACATGATTATACTCAGGTTTCAAATGCTAGAATTAGCCAAAACGCTGTTCTTTCAAAGTCTCCTGGCCTTGATTTAAAAAAAAAAAAAAAGCCTTTCTAAAATACAAATAAACAAGAAAGAAAGACAACACAAGCAGAGCAGAACTGAGCACAAAACAAGACAAAGCACAGAAGCAATAAGATTAGCAACAAAACAAAGCACAAAGTCAGTAGTAAAGGCGTGGAGGTCGTGGTGGTGGACGGGTGTGTATGGAGTTTGATTTTCAAGTAGGAGACATAGTTCTCAGAGACCTTTCATTAATGTTCATCTGTTTATTAACCATAACCCTGAATTTTCCATACAGCTATATCAGGCAATCCATTTTACGCCGGCTCAATGAGTCAAACACAGACATGAGGAACTTCAAACTCTGAAACTCTCTCCATTACTACTTCACACACCTGGATGCGTATGCAGTGCCCAGAGCAGCCATCTCTGTGTTATCATTATCTTGCTCCAGTGAAGGTGAGTTTAAAGTGCCATACAGTATTACCAGGAGAGAGAAGTTTCACAGACGCACGCTTCACCTCAGCTTGGGTTGGAGGGAACTAAATTTGGGCTTTTGATAGCTGCTAATAAGAGGGTTTCAACTTGAGAAAACGATTGAGGGGTTGATGTGTTTTCATGATGTCAGTTCACAGATTCCAGGATCTGCTTGCGTGTGCCAGAAAACCCATTGTGTGAGATGTATAATTGGCTAATGGGTCTGCAGAATCCAGGGTTTCAAGGATAGGTAATTGTATGATGTGACTTTGAAAGTAGCTGTAATTGGCTAACATCAGAAGTGCAACTCAGGTTGTCCAGATTGTAATTGTTAGCTTTGACTTTAGAGGCATGGGCATGGGGTAGAAACTAATTAGCTTAAGGCACTTTGGAACCCTAGGTGTGCTTGTAACCTGGTCAATTTGATTTCATAACAGAGATTGAAAAAGAGATTGGAAAGGTTTTTAATTGGCTAAAGTCCTTTTCCATTCTAATACCAGTACGACAATATTGACCATTCTTTTGAGATGAATGTAGGAACCTTTCTTGTCCACTATTACATCGATAGTGTGTCCGATAAGACATAAAAGGGTTGCCAATTCCACACAGTCTTAGTTTTAGAGGAGGGATGTTCTGTCATTGGACCAAAGTGTGTTTCATCCAAATGTTGACTAAAATAAACAAAAGCATGCATTATGGAACTATGAAAGATAACACTAAAAATCTTATAGTGCTCACTGATTAAAAAGGAAGTGTAGTTTACATGTCCTGAAAAGAAAATCATGTATTATGTACGTCATTGTCTCTTTTTAAAACAAAAGTAAGACATTAGTTAGTGAAGTGTGTTTTGCATATTTGTTAAGAAATCAAATTAATTTGCCTAAACTTAAGAACAACTATGGTTAATTTACTTGGGTTTTTAATTTTGTAGAAATGACCATCAGGTCTATTGGTCATGATAGAAATTGAATCACCAAGTTAATTGCTGAGATCTCAGAACATAATAAAATAAGTTCAAGAAGGAAACACAAGTGGTCAACAATCTTATAGGTTGTAAGCAAGCCGGCAGTTCAGCCAGATAATCTAAACCACTTTACAGTATGTGGAGGTTAAACCGAAAGTGAACACACTCATAGTGAGTGTGTACAGCTAAGGTAGGTATAGCAAGTAAAAGTTTAAACAAGGAAGTCTGTCTGTAATGTGTGATGGATTTCTACAACTGATAATTAAGGTAATGATTTCACTGATCATTTGCACCAAATTAATCTGAGTAATTTGGATTGTTTGGATTGGTTGTTTGTTGACAATCTACAGTATCAATTACACACACTTTCCACTATCTCAACAATTACCTATGTGAATACATTATTATCATACAGCAGACAGCACTGATAACTGGAGCAACTAGTTACAGTGACATAACCAGTCAACTTTATTCTGTTTAAAGGTCTTAATTTCAGTTTAACATGCTTTGCAAACAAAATAATAATAAATTATGTCACCTTACTGGTAGATTTTATTTTTACAATTTAAGATGGATATGTTTTGCAATATGATTATATTTTTATAATATAATTTTTATTTATATGACATTTTGCATAATTAGCATATTTTGCAAGCAACTCATAAGGGAAAGATGGAAGGGACTGTTTGCCTATGGGGCTGCGATTCAGACACTCTTCTCTATACACCACTGTTATACAATGTTTACTCCCTTTCCTTAGGTAAAGATGGAAAAAAAATAATTATAATTTAAATAATTTGCCCATGAGGTGGATGCTGCCCATGTTAAAGTCCCTATAAGACCACGTTTTTCCACTACAGTAGCCTGCATTGAAATACACATTCTCCTACATACCAAGAGTGCTACCACATATATTTAAGACTGTAAACTTTCCCAAAAGATCTTAATACCTAACTCTAAATTCTACCACCGTAGGAAAGCTATGGCCTCCTGATGAACACGATGACCTCCCTTAGGCTGTGTATCAAATGGGTATCTGTGTTTATGTTTTGAAGTGTTTCTGCTTTATTAATTTAGAAAAGCACACTAGGGATTCATACTGTGTGATGGAGGCAAGGGGGAGCAGGAGCGAAACAGGCTCAAATGGGTTGGGTTCTTTCAAAGTTTTCCAAACAAATTCTCCCGACACTAATGTAAGAGGTATGTGAGCCAGTTTCAATCATCAAACATATATCATTAGTGTTGGCATTTTTTTTTTAACTGTGGTCCCCATGAATGATGTGGATTATCTTTTACAGCACAAATTTGAAAGTCTGCCTTTTGAATTAAAACTTGAATAAACAGTGGCTACCTGCCAGCTTGTCAGAAAAGATGCTTTTTTTGTTATTTGGAGGGGATGGAACTTGACCAGAGGGGGTTGGAATTGGCCAGTAAAACAGCAAATTAAGGAAAACCGGTATGTTATCACTGTCTTAAACTGTGTGGAAAACGTGCAATAGCGTGTTATATAAAATAGTGTAATTTTAGTTAATAGTTAATAGTTTTGCAGTAGTTGTTGCCCTGACATTTTTACCCACCTAAAAACACTACTGCAGTTTGAGCTATAATTTTTCATAGAGGATTTAAAACTAAAGTCAGATCCTACATTTGTAAATGTTAATGTATAGTCAAATCGATTCTAAATGCCAAGCCCCTACACACCTATCGTACACCCAACAGGTGTTTTCACTTATTCACACAATTCATGTTACTCAGAGAGTTCCCAGGATAGCTCCACCCAATATTAACACAGGCCTAATTTGCTGCAATAAGGGAAAACACCTGATGGTTTGCAGAAGTAGTACTAGTAGCTAGTGGCTACTGGCAGGAATCTTCTTTATAAAAGTTTGTGTGTGTGTGTGTGTGTGTGTGTGTGTGTGTGCTTTCTGACCTGAAAGAGTAAGAAGTAAAGGCCATATGTTCACAGACTCAGAACATATGCCCACAAGCTGTTTCCATCTCACTTTCTCCATCATTTGTTCAGTTTCCCATCTATTTTATTTTTCTACCATAGGTGTGTGTGTGTGTTTGTGTATGTGTGCGCGTGTGTTTGTGTGTGTGTGTGTGTGTGTGAGTGTGTGAGTGTGAGAGTGTGTGTGTGAGAGAGAGAGAGAGAGAGAGAGAGAGAGAGAGAGAAAGAGAGAGAGAGAGAGAGAGAGATGACTAATCCTTTTTACTTAGCAGCAGAGTGTCATTGACTGTCATTGACAACAGAGCAGATACCCCAGGCCACCACACTGGCAGATGTACAACTTTTGTTGTTGTTACAACTGTAACAACAATAACAACGACATCAAGCTGTTCTCGCTCTCTGAGCCTGACAAGAACAACTACTGGAGGGCATTCCCACTGCCAAGGTGACTTCTGCAGGCTGTGTGTGTGTGTGTGTGTGTGTGTGTGTGTGTGTCTTCCCCAAGTGGCAACTTCCGGGCCTAAAAGGTGAAACCAATGCGGAAGTGCCTTAAACCTGCATTATATCTATTTTCCAGCAGGGTGCGACTCCACTGGCTATAAAAAGAAATCTAATTGTATAGAAGTCCCTAAGTCCCTAGATTTATTACCTCAATACACACCGACTTGTTAATCAGGAAAGAGGCTTAGCAGTTCTAGCCATGACCCTGTAATAGCAGTGAACTTGATCAAAATGTTCAGCAAATATAAAAAACAAACCTCACAATGCTCTGAACTGTTTTTTAAAAGTTTATTTGTATAGTGCACTTCATACAGAAATGCAAACTAAAGCTTTTTTCAAAAAAGGGATACAAAAAAAAGCTGAGCAAGTACAACTACTTTTAGTTTAACATGCATACCAGGGGTAATATATTTCCTGCAAGTTAACAAAGGGTTCACAAATATGTCATGCAATACAAAGCTTCAGTTTTTTGACTAAATAATGAAATAAATAGACACCAGTTTACAAAAGAGCCTACTTGTGTGGAAGTAAAAATGAATAACAAGTCACAAATGACTTAATAAAAAAACATGTTGAACACATTTGACTAGTAACAGAATAGTTATAGATTAATATTCAGAGGTCCAGCGTGAGTCAAAAGTGAGTAGAAAAAGCTCCATCGCTGATCTACTCGGTACACCACAACTATTTCTGGATGGCTGCATCAATTTCCTGTTTAGCTTAATACAAGCATTACCCACTGTCAAGCATTAATTTTGATGCTGTGTGTGTGTTTGTGTGTGTGTATATGTGTGTGCGTGTGTGTGTCCGTGCATGCGTGTAATGGAGTAATGGTAATGGAGTCACATAGCAAACAATAAGAATCAGACTAAGGGCCTTATCTTGCACTCAGCGCAATTGACTTTGTACACCGACGCATGTATCATTCCTATTTTGCACCCGACACACAGCAGACTTTTCCCTCCACAGACGCAGGTTGGTAAATTATGGAATGTATTTGCGCTCCGTGGGCGGTTCAGCGAAAAGAGGAGGCGTGTTCAGGCGCAATCGTTCCCTGGTGCTATTTTGCAGTTTCAGTAAACAATTCCGCCACAGACCAGGAAAAATCTGGTCTAAAGTCAGGGGCACTAGTCTAAAGTCAGTGGTGTGTTATTCAGATGCTATTTTAGGGGCGCATGCTTTGCCGTAATGTAGCGTGTGCACAACGTGCATACACTTTGCTTCTCTCATCTACACGGACGCAGTTCCCATTTTTGCAAACCATACATAATTACAAGGAAAAATATTACAAAAAATGCGCTTCAGGTGTTTGGATAGATCAGGAGGCATTTTACAGTACACTCCTCAAAAAGTCGCAGCATTCTTTGTGGCTTGTTGTGTTTTACACAACATTTCCATGAATCATGGATGTGTTGATGACATAAATGAGGAAATATTAGAGGACTTAAGGAGACGCGATGTTGAACTACTGCGGGATCCGGTCCGGGAGTGGCAATGCGCGATGTGCTCCTGGTGGAGTGGGTCGACAGAGATGGAGTTGGGGGAGGCGGAAGGGGCACAACAGGAGCAGGTGGTGCGTTTGGAAGCCCACGCTCCATGGTTGCAGCAATCCTCTCCAGACTTGAGGAGATGCGTCCGAGAGGCCGCAGCAACATCGCCACCCGGCCAAGACGGGCATTAATTACTTGCCGCATCCTGGACAGCTCCCGCTGGCGTGCGCCAGGAAAATCTGCCGTCATAATAGCAATCCGCCATGGAACAAGCGCGCCTGCTCTTAAAGGGAATGTGAGATGACGCTTTGATTGGTTATTTTCACGTTACGCCCAAACCACACCTAGCTACTTCAGACCAACCCATTTTAGATTTGCCCGAGATCTGCCCACAAAGCTACTTGCGTTCTGCGTTTCATACTTGCGTTTCAGATCGTTAAAATAGGGCCTTTAGTGACAGGTTATATAACGGTGATACTGTGCTTGGATATATTATAATTATTATAATAATTATAACAATAACAATAACAATAATAATAATAATTATTATTATTAGATGACAAACTGGATCATGTGTAGATAAGCTAATTTGTTCCTTTCCTTTTCTTCACTGTCTTGACTTGATCAAGAAAGTTCATTTTGACCACGGTAGCCTCCTTTTGGTTGCCTGTGCTAGCGAGCCAGGGAATAGAGGGAGTCATTTTATTTGCTTTCAGATTGATTTGGTTCAGATTGCCAAGTTTGCTCTTTGGGAAGTTGAACAACAGAGTACACAACAGAGTTACATCGGGTATCTGTGACTCTGCTCTCTGCACACGACCCCCTTGAAATGACCTCAAACCTGGAAGTTGAATTTAAAGAAACACCTTCTGAATAGGTATTACCACTCTCAGCTGCAGATTCTTGGTGGAAGAAATAATTAGCATAGAGAAAGTCTGGGTCAGTCCATTCCTCAGGTCTGGTTTCATCACATTCAACATCCTTTAAATTAAAAACAACAAAACTGTTATAAGAAACACTGACAACACTGAGTTAAACAAAACTAAAACACGGTGGTAAGCACATTAAAAGGTTAAACAGTCAGTCACATTTTAAAAACATTATAACATTACAACATTAAATTGCAATTAAAATAAAAAAAAATCTTATGTTGTTAAATAAATCACACACACACAGACACAACAAATTAAAGGTTACTGTAAAACACACAGCTTTAGAGCCTTTAAAGTAAAGGAAGAGTCTCCCTGATTTCACATCCTTGTAATCACCATGGCAACAAAACCCAATATTGTATATTGTTCAATTAGCAATTTCCAAGTTTGTTTGACAGAGTGCATATAAGTGGTAAATCCGGGCAAAAGGTACAGTAATGCTATTGGGTTGGACTTTTAAAAAAAAAAATGAGAAAAGAATGCAAGAGCTGTAAGTGAAAACGCCTGAGCCTCACACAGGCAGAGAGAATGTATTTGTAACTTTTTCAAACAGGCGGTTTCTGTGAAATAGAACACAGAAACCACCCCACATGAACCAAAGAAAACTCACCTCTGGTACGTCTTCCTTTGGTGTATCAGCACTTGACACAAATTCTGTAAACATATAGAACAACATTTATTTTTGTCTGGTAGAGGCTTCACTGATATAGAAATGTTTGTTTTTGGTCTTACTCAGTTGTTTCATATTCATCTTCCTAATAAGCCTCAGTAAGACCATCAGTATGGTTATTATGACAATGACACCTATGATCAAATATGGTACACTTCCTGGACAAACAGAAAGAGGAAGAAAGATTTAAAAAGCATGATCACACTTCATAATACTAAGCACACCCTGCTTCTTGTATCCTCTTAACTGTAAAATAATCTTTTAATAACCTAAAACTTGCTTTTCACAGGACACTGGAACCTGAATGTACAGAATATTGAAGAAAACTTCAAAATATCAAAATTGGTGGCATGAAGGTGGCATGGGGATGGTAAATTTCACAAATTATGTTATACTTGCAATGGCTGGGTATCTGAATATACATTTACTGTATTATCATTTCCTCATATTTACAGAAACAATTTCATTATTATTTCAACTTTTAAAGCAGTTGGGAAACAGTGCTACTGTGTCTTTCTTCCTTTGCTTAATGCAATGCACCAATCAAGCATTGTTTTCACAATGTTCTTATTTGTAGCACTGGGCTTATTTTTAATACTTCTAATTGCCACTTCAAATAAAATTAAAATGTCTATATAGAAGTTATATATAAAAGTTCAGATAAGTGCTCTTCATACCGGCTCCTTGTGTTGCTGATGCAGTAGGTGTTGTTGTTGTGTATGATCTAGCCATATCAGTTATCATTTCTGAGCTGCTTAAAGACTCATGGGAGCTGTTTGATACAGCAAATGAAGTAGAAGTAGAACCATCAATGACTGTTTCAGGGGTTTTCTTGGGACTTGAAGTCTCAGCTAATAATAAGAAACAGATTATATATTAATTAATCAACTATTTGGAAACTTTTGGGTTTTTTTTGACAAAAGAGTAGTATTTAAAGGCAGGGTTGGTAATGTTGAAAAGCTAGCAAGATTTAAAAGTAGCATCTCCTGGGGGCTCCGTCTAACCTCCTCTGCCCTCGGCTCACACACAGACGCACACGAGCACCACTACCTCGCTGCTTGAAAACGGAGAGATTATTGCAATCTTACTTCATGTCTCGTAAACAAACACCTGATGTTGTTATACCGCATATTTAAACAAAGATGACTACTGTTAGCAATGCAACACGCACTGACCTCAGACTCCGACCGGGGAGGGGTAGAGTACATGCAGCGAGGCAAGGAGGCATTTCATTGGTTCTTTCCAAGCGGTCAGCGAGGCAGTGATTGGCGGCCTTTTTACAGGATTACAGCAGCTACAGATGGTGAATCTATTTTGCACCTTTTTCAGAGCGCATACGTTATTTATTCCTGTCGGCGTGTACAAAATATAATAAAAGTGTATATTGGAACCAACCCTGCCTTTAATAAAATAAAATAGAGCATTAACTTACTCTGTAACTTCAAGCTTCACGTCTATTAATGGATCACTGCCAAATCTCTCCACTCCGCAATAATATGTTTTAGAGTCTGACTTTTGGAGATTAGTGAAGGTTACAACTAAATCTTTTGCTTTGTTAGTCAACTTTATTCTGTTTTTATGTTTAGTCTCTCCATATGCTGCTTTGATGAAGATGTGTTTGTCTTTTGTGCATGGATTGTCACAGAAGTATTTAGCATTAGATTTTACATTTGTCCAAGTGTTCCACTCAGAGCATCTGAAGGTCACATTTTCCCCAACACGGCCACTAATGATGAGAGGCTTCATCTCCACAATACTCAGAGCTACAAGTGGAAATAAAGGAAATATTTTTGTCATTGTCATAGTGTCAGTTTATAAATTAATATAAATATGCACATTTCTTTTAATATTGATGCATTTTATAATTTGTGATAGCAAAATTTTACTTTATTTTAAAAAGTCTACGATTAAATGGTTCATTAGCAAAAACAAACACAAAGCAAATCATTTAGCAGCTACAGAATTTACAGGCTGCAGTCAGTGCAAATACAGAGAATACAGAAAAAAAACTCACCAGAAAGAAGACAAGAGTATGCAAAGATGTTTGTCATTGTGAAAATGACGATCAAAGAACAACAAACAAGTGTACAGAAATGATCAGGTCAGTCCGACCACAGTCTATACAGTGTATGTATTTAAAAGTATTTAACTTCCCCTTCTTCTAGTCTTTTGAAAGATTGAAGCTCCTCCCATTACTTTGAACACACACACACACACACACACACACACACACACACACACACACACACACACACACACACACACACACACACACACACACACACAGAGAAAACCATACCCATGAACAGGAAAAAATCATGTATTTAAAATTGTATCAGATAGCAAAGCAAAGTGCAATATTTGAATGTGAAAGACAATGTGTATGGGTGTGAATTTGAAATTGTGGCACAAAAAGTATTTTGGCTGTGGTCTTTAGAATTATAATTTTGGCCGATTGCTGACACACTTGTTACAGAATGTAGCTCACTGATCCCTGTAATTTGTGATTTTTCACGGTATAAAGTCTTGCTATATACTCCATTGTAGTCAGTCTCAGGCTCCGGAGTCAAACAATACAGTGGAGAATCAGAGACTCGCGGACATGCGCTGACCAATCAGAGCAGACTGGGCTTTTTCGGGAGGGGGGCTTAAAGATAGCGCCCTTTATATATAGAGTGTGGCCAACTCTAATCATGGGCGCCATATTGGATACCAACGTAATAATTAATAAGTAATGGATTTAAAATGAAACACATAACATAAATTCTTAATCTTGAAATGTAATCAATTACTTTGTGGGGACCAACTCTGAATCCCCAATGTGAGATGAGCACTCATTGTCGTTTTAACAGATTTTTGTTCACAAAGCATGAATTCCCAATGCAAGTAAAAAACATGCAAAACAGGTATGCATACTTCTGTGTTCTTTTTTTAATGAATCCAAATCTATGAGCCACTACTTGTATCCACCACATTTGAATCCAGAGCAGCGTTCTGGGAAAAAAAGGTATAGAAAAGAATAGAATACATGTGGAAACTGACAAGAGCTATGGAGCATACACATTCAGATCCATTTTAATCCATAAATGTGGGACAGTTTAGACCAGTCAGCCAATTAGTAAATCAAATTTGTGACGTAGCTTTGTGGATGTGTAGTCTGTTTGTTACACTCCATCAGGACCTGCACATAACATTTGCTGTATGCTATCAGACTAGATGTCAAATTACATAATAAATATGCATTTACAGTAATTGATAGATAACACATTTGTTCAACATATTGTGTTTACAAAGTGACCACATCTCTTTATAAAGGGAACCAAATGGCATTAAGGTTAGTAGCTGCAGGTCAGAGTGGAACATATGTTTGTTTTTGTTTTTTCAATCATTTAACATTCTGCTATGTAATAGTAACGCAATAGCTCCTGCTGCATTGATCATTGAATGTTATGACATAGCCGTGTGGAGTGCCTTACCCTTGTGGGTGTAAGAATGCTGTAGACTTGGTCTATATCCATCGTCAACGGGTGGAGTGATTGGTAGACTCCATCAGGACCTGCACTCTGCAGGAAGATAACATGTTTGATTTTTGGTATTAGACTAGTCCCAAATTAAACTGAATAAAGGACCATACATTTTATTACAATTCATTTGAAATTTGAAAACAATGCGTTAGTGCAACACATCTACAAAATGACATATGCAAAGAGACCAAAAAAGGCATTGTTATGACTGTGGTCATATGTTGTTGGTCTGCTGTGTGTGCGTGTGCCCTGTGTTCTTTTTCTTGTTTCCATTTCGTATGCAAATAGGTGTGTGCCATTGCCCGGAGGTTATTGGTGGAGAAGTTCAGGCCCGTCCCAGTGATTGGCTGCAGCTGAGGATACTACCCTCATATAAGGAGCCAAGATGGCGGCCATCAGTGGGTAGTAGGTGTTTCCTCATCTTCCTAATTGCCCAACTTGCCACTCTTTTTGTACTCTTTGGTTTAGATTGGATATCGTTTTTTCGTTTGTTAAGTAAGGGTGGACCTCCAGATGTGTTGATCTTTTTTTCTCATGTTTTTGTTAGTTAGGGAGGTAAGTCTTTTGTCTTTTGTTTTGCCCATTTGTTTGTTAGGTTAGTTGCTTATCTCTGTTAGGATTGTTTTTTTTGTTACTTTTATGGTAGGCCACCCTGAAGCTTTATACATTTGTTACATATATATCTTATTCTATGGAAAATAAATTCCTTTGTTTATCTAATCACTGAATTGTTTGTGGCTACTTGGGAGATGGGGAAGATGGGGCCTTTCCATGTTGCGTCCTAGGCACCCCTAGACTGGGGCGTAAAAGGCATGAATGATATCTACAAGCAATAGTGGAAAAGATAAGTAATTTTAAGGAACAAGAGCATAATATAGTAATGATACAACAGCAGATGTTACCAGGAACTCACCTCTGGTACGTCTTCCTTTGGTGTATCAGCACTTGACACAAATTCTGTAAACATATAGAATAACATTTATTTTTGTCTGGTAGAGGCTTCACTGATGTAGAAATGTTTGTTTTTGGTCTTACTCAGTTGTTTCATACTCATCTTCCTCATAAGCTTCAGTAAGACCATCAGTATGGTTATTATGACAATGACACCTATGATCAAATATGGTACACTTCCTGGACAAACAGAAAGAGGAAGAAAGATTTCTTATTTGTAGCACCGGGCTTATTTTTAATACTTCCATTTGCAACTTCAACTAACATTAAAATGTCTATTTAGAATTTATATATAAAATGATATGTAAGTTCAGATAAGTGCTCTTTATACCGGCTCCTTGTGTTGCTGATGCAGTAGGTGTTGTTGTCGTGTATGATCTAGCCATATCAGTTATCATTTCTGAGCTGCTTAAAGACTCATGGGAGCTGTTTGATACAGCAAATGAAGTAGAACCATCAATGACTGTTTCAGGGGTTGTCTTGGGACTTGAAGACTCAGCTGATAATAAGAAACACAGTATATATTAATTAATCAACAATTTGGAAACTTTTGGGTTTTTTTTTTGACAAAAGAGTGGTATTTAAAGGCAGGGTTGGTAATGTTGAAAAGCTATTTAAAAGTAGCATCTCCTGGGGGCTCCGTCTAACCTCCTCTGCCCCCCCTGCACACACAGACGTGCATAAGCACCGCTACATCGCAGCTTCAAAACGGAGAGATTACTGCAATCTTACTTCATGTGTCGTTCACCTTAACAAACACCTGATGTTGTCATACCACATATTTAAACAAAGATGACTACTGTTAGCAATGCAACGCGCACTGACCTCAGACTCTGACCAGGGAGGGGTAGAGTACATGCAGCGAGGCAAGGAGGCATTTCATTGGTTCTTTCCAAGCGGTCAGCGAGGCAGTGATTGGCGGCCTTTTTACAGGATTACAGCAGCTACAGATGGTGAATCTATTTTGCACCTTTTTCAGAGCGCATACGTTATTTATTCCTGTTGGGGTGTACAAAATATAATAAAAGTGTATATTGGAAATAGTTACCAACCCTGGGAAACATTTCTGTCATTGTCATAGTGTCAGTTTATAAATGAATTTAAATATGCACATTTTTTTTAATATTGGTGCATTTTATAATTTGTGATAGCAAAACTTAATTTTAAAAAGTATACGATTAAATGGCTCATTTAGCAAAAACAAACACAAAGCAAATCATCTAACAGGTACAGCATTTACAGGCTGCAGTCGGTGTAAATACAGAGAATACAGGAAAAAAACTCACTAGAAAGAAGACAAGAGTATGCAAAGATGTTTGTCATTGTGAAAATGACAATCAAATAACAACAAACAAGTGTACAGAAATGATCAGGTCAGTCCGACCAGTCTTTACAATGTATGTATTTATAAGTATTTAACTTCCCCTTCTTCTAGTCTTTTCAAAGATTGAAGCTCCTCCCTTACTTTGAACATACACACACATAAGCACACACACACACACACACACACACACACACACACACACACACACACACACACAGATAAAACCATACCCATGAACAGGAAAACATTATTTATTTAAAATTTGATCAGATAGCAAAGCAAAGTGCAATATTTGAATGTGAAAGACAATGTGTATGGGTGTGAATTTGAAGCTGTGGCACAAAAAGTATTTTGGCTGTGGTCTTTAGAATTATAATTTTGGCCGATTGCTGACACACTTGTTACAGAATGTAGCTCACTGTGTCAAAACTCTTCAAACAAGCCAAATAAGACACAACATTTGGAGATAAATATCTCACTTCTATGTCGAGATGAAGCTCTGCAATCTAAACGTAACAATCTACAAGCAATAGTTGAAAAGATAAGTCATTTTAAGGAACAAGACCATAATATGGTAATGATACAACAGCAGATGCAACAACTACTGTTACCAGGAACACAATTGTGGTTATCTATCCATTCAGGCAGTATTTAAGCATGTCATTGCCACAAACATTGTTCACTGAAAGATTTCTAATGGCAAAAACTCACCTCTCCTGCATCTTCTTCTTCCACTGAAAAACACATAGAATAACCGATCTTAAACGTCTGATGTACATGCTATATCGTTACTTATTTAGATTTATAACCGTGTTTTGGGGATAGATATTTAATAATATTTGTCACACCAACCGCCACTGTACACAGTTGGTTTTTGTGTCTTACTCGGTTGTTTCTTCTTCATCTTCCAGATATGAATCAGTCCGCACATTACTGTGGTTATTATTAAGAAAATTAAACCTGCCATCAAATGAGGTACCTTTCCTGGCCAAAGAGAGAAAAGGAGAGATATTAAAAGGTTTCATTACACTTTAAACTGCAGCTCTCTACTCACATCCTCATAGTTATATTGTAGGTCTAGTTACAATAAAAAATTTAAATAGGAAATAACAGCATTAACTTGCCATCTGCAACTTTAAGATTCACCTCTATTAATGGATCACTGCCAAATCTCTCCACTCCACAATAATATGTCTTAGAGTCTGACATTTGGAGATTAGTGAAGGTCACAAATAAACATTTTGCTCTGTTAGTCAACTTTATTCTGATTTTATGTTTAGTCTCTCCATATGCTGCTTTGATGATGATGTATTTGTCTTCCAAGCATGGTCCATAACAAACAAAAGGTTTTACATTTGTCCAAGTGTTCCACTCTGAGCATTTGAATGTCACATTTTCCCCAACACGGTCACTAATGATGAGAGGCTTCATCTCCACAATACTTAGAGCTGCAAGTGGAAATAAAGGAAGAAATAAACATTTTTGTCATTACCATTGTTTCACTGCATTAATACATTAAAATATGCAAATGTCTAAATTTTATTATTTGTGATGGCAAAACTTTCTTTAAAAATGTAAATGGCTCATGTGTGCATTTGTGTAAAACTGTTGTAGCATATACAAAATGTGTTCATGACTGCAGACAATAAAGAGCAACATTTATATCTATAAGATCAGTCTGAAGTCAGTCAACTATATATAGCCTGCTAACATTCAAAGAAACACCAAGTTTAATAGAAAACAAAATATACCCTTCTGTCAGGCTTTTATGATTGCTTTTTGTTGTAATAAACAATTCAAACCAATGAAAACAGAGGCCCCATTTACATTTCCAAACAGCATGCTGACGATTCATTACAAATTACAATCAATCAGGAAGTTAAAGTTGTGACATGAACAAATGAAAGTGTTGTAGACATGATCTTGATCCTTCGTGGATGGATGGAGTGTATTATAAAATTCAACAGGACCTTGACTCTGTAGGAACATAGTATCTTATCAAACTAGAATAAAATATAACTATACACTATGCTTCTTACCTCTTAAAAATGGGTATTGCTTTGCAATCTAGTCACACATACCACAGCTTCCTCATACCAAAAGATGCCATTCTTCGGATTGCCATATTTTTGACTTCATTGTGCAAATATTTGCATAAAGCTTAGTGGCTGTCAGTTGCAGCGAGGGAGAGATCACTAAAGCAAAAGTTAGAGAAGCATCTTGTCACTAAAATGAGAATAGCTGGTCCACCTTAAAGGTCAGCCTAATGGCAGGGAAAACCCTGCATTCACTTCTTTTTCAATTCTCTCACAGGATACAAGACAAAGCATCATTTTCTTAGTCTATATCCACTCCGGTGCCGCCGGAAATTCCGCCGGATGTCTTTCTTTTCGGCCGGATGTCCATTACCTTCCGCTTTATTTGTACTGGAATTTTTAACTTTGGTCGATTTATGAGGACTATGGTTAACTGCTCCTCAGATCTCTGCAGGGTAAATCTAGACAGCAAGCTAGACTATCTGTCCAATCTGAGGTTTCTGTTGCACGACTAAAATAGTAAAATAATAAACCAGAGCATGTTTTTTTCTTCCATCCCAGAAGCTGTGGAGGAAGGTCTGACAATGCCAGAATATCCTTTTTCTTAAACAAAGCAAAACTGTGCTGCACACAAATACCTTTTCTTTGTCTTCTGAGAAGTAAATCACACCTCCATACCACCCTCAGAACTGGAGAAGGAAAACAAATGAAGGGATCTTTCACATGTACTTAGGATATGCAGTGCTCATGCAGGTTACAGCTGTATCATACAAATAAATAGTTAAAAAATCATATATTGTGATTTCTGGATTTTTTTTTTAGATTATGTTTCTCACAGTGGACATGCACCTACGATGACAATTTCAGACCCCTCCATGATTTCCAAGTGGGAGAACTTGCAAAATAGCAGGGTGTTCAAATACTTATTTTCCTCACTGTAGATATACAATAGACAAAAGAGAACAACTTGAGAACCAAAACATAATTTTTTTATTTGAAGACTTGGCTTTGAGTTGCTATATCTTACTTGGAAAACCTTTTTGAAAAGCAAGTCCACATTATTAAACATTGCAAATGGAAAATGCATGTCATATTTGGTTATCCTACTGATGATGCAGTGACACAACGTCACAAAGAGAATGACTTCACTGACTTGTGCTCTGCTCATTGACCTCCGATGGACCAGCTGACTGTGTTTTTTTTTTTTTTTTTTTTCTTAGGGCAGTGGTAATAAACACATAATCCACACACATCTGAGTTTATTAACTGCACATCAGCACAAGTACAGGACAAGGACTGCAACATCCTGCGGATGCAGCAGTAGATCACACAGATCATCAGGCAGTTTTAAACTTTTATTTCCTCTCCACATCACTGTACTCCCTCAGGACCACCATACGTCACTCTGCACTATCCTCGTCTACCAAGGCCAGGTTTCTGGACTCATAACAAGATTATATTTTTCAGAACCAATATTCAGTGCTCCAGTCATGTAAACAATATTATTTCTGGAAGACAACAGTCTATGCATTCATAAACAGATTATTCCTTTTTCCTTTGAGTAGCAATATTGTAGTGTTAATGCATGCTTTCTAACATTAAACATTAAACTTAATCAAACGTTAAAATATACAGAATTGTAACTAAAACAGAGCCGTTGATGCATGTCATTACAAAGAGAACATGGTGTACAGGCTTTTGAGAACTCCAGGAGTATTTTCGCCATAGAGAGGAACATTAACAGCCATTTGTGGCATGTTTGGGGAGCCATACAATCACACCTTTCTTCTTTGCATTTCCTAGACCACATTTGGACCCTTTTTCCTTTTCCTTAATCTCTTAGGTTAGCCTGTTTGTACTCTCTTTATGAGAACTGTCAGTATGCTTTAGCAGGCAGGTATATTTATGAAGGATGAGAGAAGCTGAGAGAAGCGGCCATTACTAACGCCAGTCATAACAACACTTACTGATAATACAGTCTTTCCACTTCAACATATTTCACAATTGTGCCCCTGGTTATGAAATGACCAAAAATGCGTTTCATGGCCATTCATGGAAACAGAGCACCTTATCTCACCTCCACCTCTCCACCATCATTCATCCTCTTTCCATTTCCATCTGCCTCCCCCCCCCTCCCCCTTTCTTCTCTCATACATAGTGATTAACCAAACCATTCTCCTCTTCTCAGTAATGTGTCTCAACAAGCAAGGGGGAAATGAGAAAACATTATCTCAGTCCTCTGCTTGCTTTGACGGCGCTCTTCATTCAAATAAAATACACACTTTCATCATCCACTGACAATACTCTGCCTCTGCTTTGTGTGCGTGTGTGTGTGTTTGTGTGTGTGTGTGTGTTTGTGTGTGCGGTAGTGTCATAGATAAGAAACGGTTTGTCAGAGCAGCTCATGTGAATGCTGCCATTTGACACTGCAACACAAAGAGTCAACCACTGTAATACTGACAATGTGTCTATTTTTGAATAGTGTCTCATTGCAGAATATATCCTTCTATCCTAGATGTTGCTCACACTAACAGCAATTAAATCAGCATAGCTTTTTAAGGCCATCTTTTGTCTGATAAAGCTCAGCGACCAGGTAAACAGGCCCTGAAATGGTGGTTCTGTGCCGATGCCATTTCATTTTACCAATTTAAGACACTCAAAAACCACTTAAGAACATCCCCATGCTCTCTGCAGACACATTTCTGATTGTACTTGCTTGCTTTTTCTTAAACTCCCATCTTTCTCCCATCTAACTATGATAATGTTTGATGGCTGTTTAATTATACTCTCCATGCATGTACCACTATTTTCAAACTTTTTCTTCAAAGATAAATATTTCTTTTATGTATTTAGTATTCTTTCTTTCTTGGTATTCTGCAATTTTTACATGAAGTGCTTAAAGGGGTGATAGAATGCAAAACCGATTTTACCTTGTCATAGTTGAAAAACGACAGTTTGGAGGGTAAATAGGACATACATAGAACCTCAAAATCCCATTGACACCCCTTTCCTCTGCAAATCTCACAATTTGAAACTGCTGCTGAAAACAGGCGAATCTCAACAAAGCTAAAAGTTGACATCAACTTCTCAACTCCTAGTCTTTGTCACGCCGCAACATTTGCATACACTACACCACTGACCTGAGGTCAGCTTAGTCTTCTGAATCTAGCTAGGTCACGCAGATCTCCAGAGGTCTGCTATTTAATTACTAAATTCACTTCTGAGACTTTTTTTATGCGAGAAATCAACTACATAGAGGTCAAATATGGGCCATTTTACGGAAGTTGATGGCTAATTGCAAATTTTGTCCGACTGTGTGTCGCAGTTCAGCAGGAGCTCAGCAGGCTAACGTGACAGCGGCCGGTGCTGCCTCGCCTCCCGGCGTGTCCTCATTCATAGACCCTGGCTCACTGTGAGCTAAATGGATCTCCGTAACGAACAGAAGCCCGTGGTGCTCCATACCCGTGCAAAGTCACAGTTTCTGGGTTACTGGACTACTAAATGCCAAGGCCTTGACAGAGCTCCAGGGCCTGCAGCTAGCCCCTCCTATTCACAAAAATGCATTTAATTTAAATCTGACACAAGCGTTAGCTTTGTAAGACCTTATGGTAGCTGTTATATAAGTGACGTGACGAAATTCAAACTGTAAATATATTATAGTTATGCCTAAAGTGTAGCTAGCTAGCTAGCTAGCCTCGATCTTTAGCTACCCATAGGATTGAATGGACAGTAGCAGCTAACGAAACCCCTCCTACTCACAAAAATGCATTAAATTTAAATCTGACACAAGCGTTAGCTTTATATGACCTTAAGGTAGCTGTTATATAAGTCGCGTGACGAAATTCAAACTGTAAATATATTATAGTTATGTCGGCAGCCGGACAGCTCCGCAGAGCGCAGTGGGGCTGCCGCTGTTTCGTCAGACTGTGTGGACCTCCTGAAATCCGACACGTCTTACCAAATTTGCAATTAGCCATACATTTTCGTGAAACGGCCCATATTTGGAAGAAAAGCTCTTGTTACAAATAGGGCCATATTCACATGGTAGTTATGGGCCCATAAAATAGCATTCGGGCAATTTTCAGCCCAACCAATGTTACATACCCTATTAGGAGACCTTAAGGAACAGTGTGAAATACCCTATATAATCAATCTATCACCCCTTTAAGATATGTCCTGTGCTGCCTTACAGATTAGTCATCTGTCAATATTTGTTTATTTAAAAGAGGCTGTACTCGACATTTAGAACAATAATATAGCAGCAATCAAATATCTATCTAAAGATATAGTGGAGTAACGGCATCCTAAGCAGGGAATGAAGTCATCCTCCATCTGTGTGTGATTTACTAACCACAACTTAACCACTGCATTTGTGCTCATTGTTGTTTACAGTTGGTACTAGGGATAGACCAATATTGTTTTTTCAGGACCGATACCGATTATTAGTAGTTAATGAGACCGATAACCAATATTTGGAACCAATATGCATTTACAGTGAAAATGAAAATCTTTAATTCAAAATTAGGAGTTTGGAATGTTACAAACTCCAACGTGAAACTTTGTTTAAATGCTTTAAGCAATTATTTAATAAATTAGAAACTTTCAACATAATTCACAGTAAAAGATAATCAGATAGCGTTGTGGGCGGGACATTAAGTCAGACTTAGTGGTGAGTGAAACCGAAGCAGATACACAGAGCTGTAGCGGAGACAAAGTAGCGCACTTGTTTAATTATTTAACTTTATCAGTTATCAGGCAAATAAAACGCCTATACAGATAATCTGCAAACTGCCAAAAAACAGCCCGATAATCAGCCAGGGACGAGAGCTTTTGTGTTTATGGAGCAGCGGATACATGTGATATAGTAGGCTGTGTAAACTGTAAAGGAAGCAATCAAAGAGAAGAAGCAAAGAAAATGCAGAGCATAATAAGATTTGGTAGAAATGAGTGTTGGGTGGAGACTGATATAATGTTTTCAAATGGAATTTGATGGACTGTCACTGTCTGTCATTGTATCAATCAACCCTGTCACCCTAAAATTAATATTCTATAATTCTCCTATTTTGGTACAGCAACAGCAACATTTGCCATCAACACAATGAGAAAACATCCATAATGAATTTAATTTAATGAAGCAGTATACAAACATAATTTCTAGGAGACAGATTTGGTATGAGCAGCTCCTCTAAGATTCTACCCTTCTTAACCTTCTTTACCTTTGTGAAACAAGGTGTAAGCTGAAAAAGGCTATCAGTCTTTTAACAAACAATACAAAGACTGTAGCACATGTCCTACACTAGTGTGTGCTTCAAGTAACAACTTATGTCAGTAAAGCAACTGCCTACCCCAAAACTACACACATTGTAAAAAGAACTAAGCTAATATAAAGAACATCTTTCTTTGTGTCTGAATTGTTCAGAATTATTTTGTTTTCATTTTATAACTTTGTGAAGGAGGAAACGGTGAGTCTGCAGCCTAAAAGTTCACAGAAGTAGGATTGGTATCTAGATTTGTAAATACAATAACAATTTGTATAGTAAAAGCTACATCTTTTAGATATTTAAAATGTTTTGTCTGTAAATTCTAATTGTGTCAGGACACCTCTGACGCCAACACAATTTAAAAAATGTAATTAAATCATGTGAAATAATATGGAAAGTAACATATATTATAATAATCTTAATAGTTATTAAGATTGTAATCATCAGGTAAACATTTTCATCTGGGAACACAGAAACATAAAAGCGATAAGTACAAATTTAACAACACTGAAGACTCCAGAGATTCTCTTTAAAAACAATATTATTTTATTTTGTATTTTATTGGTATTGTTATATACATGGCATAATTTGTGCTTTTTTTATTATCAAGAATAAAACCATAAGGTAACACACCAGAAAATTAAACTTTAAACCAGGATTGAATTGTTATTTTTTCAGCTGGATATACTGAGAGTTCTACAAAACCAGGAGAGAAGGGGAGGAAAGACAGAAAACGAAATAGATAGATAGGTAGATTGATAAATATATAGTTTTTTCCAGAGACACTTGCAGATGGTCCACTGAGGGTAGTGTGAACGTTCAGACAGTAATGTGCTTTTACCAACAGCAGCAAAGGCACCTGTGTATCACTTTGTTTAAAAAAAAAAAAAAAGTACGCCTCAGGGCCTTAATCCAATTGAGTTCATAGACATACAACCAATTCCATCCACTATGTCTTCCATCCGGATTTCTGTCACACAAATCTGCTGATTTCCAGACATCAAAGAGGTTGGGTGCTAGGTTAGCCAGCTCAAGGCCATTTACACTGATCTCCCCCTTTTCTTTTGAATATATCAAAAATAACCCCCAAAACAATATTTTGGACCTTTTTGACTTTTCTTTCTTAGTTTGCAGAAATTTAAAGGGGACATAGTATGAGAGGAAAGGGGCATTATTCCTGATACTTGAGTTTGGGATGGCAAAAAGTGAGTAATGGGAGGTAAAAATACTGAATTAAAAATATGCTGAAGAAAGAACAAAAAGGAGAGTGGCGGCAGAAACGTTTCTCAATGACAAAGAAAACCAACATGACCGAGAAGAAAGAGGGCTTAGCAAGAAGAGCAGAAAGGTCATGCAAAAAGAAGGAAAAAAGTCGGACCAACAACAAACGCTGGATGAAGATGCATAATGGTCCATAACAAGACCAAAATTGGTCTGGCTGTTGCCCGACTGGTGCCTCTGCCTGACTGGAGGTTTGGCCCTATACCATATAAATGGTTGGTCTGCCATAACATCCACCTGAGCCTTAATTTAACGTAAGACTTAACTCATTTTTCATTTTCTTCATTCCATTTGTTTCTGTCTGGCGAGAAAGCATCACATGCCCAGATAGAATGACTCCAGAGAGACGGGGGAGAAACCCTGCATCTGGTACTGATGGGGATTACAAGGATGTTGAAGGGAAAAACAACAGGATTCAAAGAGATAACACGAAAAATATTTCGGAAAAGAGAATTAAAATAAGATAAAAGTAGATGTGAAAAATCTTAAAACATAAGGGGGAAAAAGCTGGTGAATGCAACGTTGAAGCACAATTAATTGCATTAGTTATCTTATGAAAAGTGGGGTCGGCCAGCATATTCACTATCAGGTGCAGATTAATACAGAAGGGTCACATGTCAACGTTTGGGTTAAAAGACTAGAGGGGGAGAGGGGGAAGGCCTTTCTGGTATAAATTGGTCCGTTAGCTAGCCTTAGCTTCCCACTAGACTAAACCATTGTCTGATTTATTTATTAACTACCTGCAAGGTTTAACCAAAGTCCACACTGATGACTAATAGCCAACTGAGTCCTTGTCCATGTCCCTGCTAGCGCGTTTGCAGTCCATCACCGTATCTGTTCATCCTAACCAAATCAGGAGTTTTCCAGTAAGGGAGTTCGCTGTTCTCAGGAAACCCCAAAATGGAATCCTTGTGACTTTCAGAAAACGTCATGGCAGCAATTCAACAATAGCAAAGACAGCCAACGAGAGCGCCAGAGTGAGATTGTCCATTGATGTCCATGAGTAGCGTCATAGTATCGTACCCACCAGCTAACCTCGGCTTTTTCTTCCCGCCAAGTCATTCATCCTCTTGACTAGCATTAGCAACTGACCAATTCATATTAATTTGGTTGGTGAGCTGGCAAAAGCTTCTCACCAAGCTCTAGTCCATGTTGAGTCCTTTAGCTGGCAGTAGCTTCACACCAAGCCACAGTCCTTTTGTTAATGTGGTCTGTTAGCAAACATTAGCTTCCTGCCCAGTTGTAATCCATATCATTTGATTGGTTAACAGACATGAACTTCTCGCCATGCTACAATCAATGTGGATTCGGTACATTAGCTGGCATTAGCTTCCCACCAAGACATAATCCATGTTGATTCAGTCCGTTGGCTAGCATTAGCTTCAAACTCTAATAGTCCATATGTCCCGGGTGTCTGTTGACCTCCCATTTTCAGCTCCAGAGACAAAAGTTACTGGTGGTTTGGCAGGTAGAGCCTTTCTCAGCTGGGGACAGGTAGAGCTTGCCGTTAGCGCAGGCACAAAGCTCGTACACAGTCTGTTTGGTGTAGGTAGTACCTGCTGGCGCTCCCTCCAGGGGGTCCACAGCGCTGCCATGGGGAATGTTGCCCAGCCGGATGGTGTTGGCATCTAGAAAGATCTGTGGACATAAAAGAGAAATGATTTAGAAAACTTTGATTTTAGAGCAATGCTTGAAGAACAAAAGAAATACAAACAAACACAAAGAAAGAAGAAAGACAATAAATAATATATAAAACATGAACATTGATGCACAGAAGTTGATGTTACTGCTGTAGGGTAGGGAGCTCACATGGATTGTATTAGTGCCTAAAATAGCACACAGAAAAACAGAAAGGGGAAAAAAAGTTTTTTATAAAAAACAGAAAAGAAACTGGGGTTGTGGATATAGAGAAAGAGAGAACACATTGCCCTAGGGGATTACTATACTCTCTGTGGTCGACTTATACATAAGGACCATGTGTCAAAAACAGTGTTGTGCTAGTTACTGAAAAATAGTGATTAGTTACAGTTACTACTACACATTACTTCATTGAAAAAGGTAACTAAATTACTTTAATGATTACTTCTACCAAAAGGTAATGTGTCACTTTGATAAGTAACAGTAAACAGTTAGACTTCACAAAGACAGCTTCTGTTTTAGTTTGTTTGTAAAAATGTGCTATTAGGCCGAGCTAGCATGCTATGCTTATGTAAAACATAGCGGAGGTGGATGACAGACTTCAGACAGAGAAGATTAAAATATTGCTTACTACATGTCTACATGTTTATGCTTGTTGAACAGGATTTATTGATAAAGTATTGGCTGACCTTTATACATTTAGTTGATATTGTTTAAAAGGTACACATTCCTAAATAGATTTGTGTTTAATCACATTACAACAAATTCATTTGACACATTGCAAACCTGGGGTTGGGTATAGTAGTCCAGCAGAGTAGCACTGGTTGATGTCTGAGTCTAACATAATAAAGCTGACATGCTGTTTCATGTGTGCACTGTACTGTACATACAAAATGTACCTTTATTTATCCAGGACTTCTCTTGAGATACAATATCTCTTTTACAAGAGAGACTCGCAGAATAGTCACTACATAATGTAACTGGTTAGATACCCAATACACAGAGAGCGGGAAGAGTGGAGGGTCAGTGGAAACCCACAGCTCATTAACCCTGTGTTGGGTTAATCCAGTCATGGGAAGAGGAGAAGCATTCAGAAGAGAATGAATATGAGAGAAGCAGAGGCAGATACAGTACATATGTTCCAGAGAGGAAAGAGAGCAAACTAAAATTACACTTTGAGACAACTGTCAATGAAAATAAGAAAGATGGACGACTAAATGAAAGAGAGAAAAGAAGAGAGATATAGACAGAGACCCTGAGAGACTGTAGTGATTTTCTTGTTCTTCAAAGACCAGCACTTCTCTTTTCCTCTCACTTCCAATCATCTCTCCTCCCTTTCCCCCCATTTCTAGACCCCCACCAGCCTCCATCCCTCCTGACCCTTACTTCTCCCTGCATTCCTTTATTCCACTCCTCCTATCTTCAGATTGATACAAGCTGGGTTTCAAACGAGAATCATTACACAATCTTGGTTTATATTGACTGCTATGCCTGCTTATTTATTTACTCTGCAATCTTCACTGTTCAAGGAAGCACTGCTCTCTTGCATTTCCTCTCTCTCACATACACACTCACACACCCCAAGGCTGGGCGGTAATCTCAGCAGACATCAGTATCCCCATTATTCATGTTCTTCATTTTAGAAATAAGGAGAGGGGAAGTGAAAAAATGTGCAGAAAAATAGCTATGAGTGCAAAAAGACAGAGGAAAACAAGAGGAAAAGATAGGGATGAAAGGATGACAGAGGAGAAAATGTCACATCAGAAGTGGTTGAGAGAGGATAGGGGACATAAAGAGAGGGAGATAAGATGAACAAGGAAAAAAGGAGAAGAGACGAATGAGGGATTCAGAAACCCCAACAGCTAGGAACCAATTAGTATATCTAATGATTTCACATTGGCTGACGGGGCACATTGCGATCTGTATAAACAACACAACATACACACACACACACACACACACACACACACACACACACACACACACTTCCTGCATGATGGAGCAGAGCAGAGGTATGCTCATGTTGCCTATAAATATCTGTGCAGTTAAAAGCAGTACATCTATTAGCCATTAACCTGAAGATAGATAGGCAGGTAACCGACTGAGGTAACCTTAAAGATTGAGTCATCCCTAATAGCCCAGAGGTTTTCACTCAGTGAGATGCTCAAACTTTACAATTTCGCCTGTATTATTAATTTCCATTCTCCAATCTAAAGTGTCCTTGGTGTTTTAAATATATTGGCGGTGAATTATTTAGTCTGTTAATGAATTGGCTGTTTTGATGATGATGATGAAAATGTCCAATCCACACTTATTTTACCCTGTAGATTAAAGGTATGTTGATTGGTACAATAGTTAATTTCTTATACTGAAGTTGCATTGTTGAAACTGTATGAAAATCTATATAAGCATACAAAGAGAAATTAAAAAGTAAGACGGGTGGGACCGGCCCGTTCTGGGAACGGCAAGGATTGTGGGTGGATTACGTGTATAGAGCAACGGTTTATACATTGTCCCATACTAGCACCATAAAATCTCGTTTTTTAACTGCTCTTTAATGTTTAATTTCTTATACTGCACTATAACTTTTATTCTTGCATTTTAATCGTTTTTATGTAAAGCACTTTGAATTGCCCTGTTGCTGAAATGTGCTATACAAATAAAGCTGCCTTGCCTTGCCTTACAGTTGAGGAGGTTGACATAGGGATTATAGCAGGTGCTAATCTTATGGGTAGAATTTTGGTGTCTACTGTATACTCCCCAGACGGGATTAACATCACCAAGCAAAGCATGCAGTAGTGAAATCACTCAACCTCCCCTAGCTCTAGGAGAAAAAAAAAGTCCTAAACACATTTCCCAAATTTCAACAGGCGAAGTGGTACAGTAGGTACAAAGTTGGGATGACCTATAGTCAGTTTGGCCACAATCCTTTCGTTATAGGAATATTAGAATGTTTTTGAAGTGAAGTGTAAATGCCACTGAGCTCATGTTACTCTAGATAAAAAGAAGCTGCCTACGTGTGCATTATCGTCACAATAGTCCTGTTTCCACACAACATTTATTTTTTAGTTATTCAGTTAATACAAAACTGTGTACAGCTTTCTCAGCAGCCCGCCTTGCTTGTTTTTAATAAGACATAGTAACAATGACAAGACTCTTTACAGTATAGCTCATGCAATACATGCACTTCTCTTCCCATGAGCTCGGCCACAATACATCTCTAAATGTCAAGGTATGCCTTTAACAGGTCCCTGGTGCACAACTGTCATCTTCCCTTCGGCTCCCCAATAAAAGCTGCCAGGGTTCAACTATATCCTTACAGAGAAAAGGACTCAGTCACGGTTGGCAACATAACCAAAATCTAATTCCGACAGCCTGCTTGCCATAACAATGAAAACCTAAAATGAACTTGAGCATGGCAAAGGGGATGGGAGAATGAGAAGAGATAGGTGCATGTTTATGTGAGGTAATGCCAATGAAATTACTGGTTTCTCTTGCATAACATTGGAAACATCGCAAAAACAAACTGAGGGGAGGGGAACAGAGGAAGGAGGGAGGGAGGGAAGAGAATAGAGTAAAGATTGAGGTGGAGAGTATGAATGGATGGAGAGACAAACAAGGAGGAAGGGAGAGGATGCTTAATAGATAAGATAACAGATAAATAGATAAAGAAATTGGAAAGAGGTGAGGGCGTATACAGTAGTGGAGATGAGAGACTTACAAGGAGGGATGGAGTGAGGAATACATCGATAGAAAGAAGGTGAGAGGAAGGCAGATGGAAAAGAAAGATAAAAATGGGATGGATGCTCGATAGCATGCAGTGAGTACAGTAGAGGAGTGGTGGTGGATGGACAGATATATGGACGGATGGAAAGAAGAAAGGGAGGTACAGGAAGGGGAGTGGAAGTCATTTTTTGCAGCTTAAAGGAATTCTCCTTTAAAGTCGGATTAGCATTGACATTCATCCCAAATTAAAGTGTCTGTAAGTATTAGGTCGGCCTGTTATTAACAGTAGCCTATGTGAGGGTCTGTGAATGTGTGTGCGTGTTTGTGTCTGTAAGGACATGGGTCTTTTTGTGAATAAATATAAATATGAAGGAGTGCTTGTTGGGTACATTGTTCTAAACATATTCAGCAACATGTCTGCATTTTGTCTCTATGTGTGCGTGCATGTGTTTGTATGATTACACCGATACACCTCTGTTCTCCCACTCCTCTCACCTCTATGAGCAAATCAAAGGAAGGACTGGGCTCTATTGTCACGTTAATATTATGTCAATTGAAATCCTTTATGGTGCTACGAGTCAGGAGAAAAACTACATTGAATTCACTTATAAAGGTCAGCACACATTTCTTTCTTATATTTTTCTTTTCATTAAATCATGAGCAGCAGTCCACCACACACATGTTCCAGGCTCTGCTGTACATTCCTAAGCACCTGGTAAATGCACACATGTTGAGGAATGAATAGTCTAAAATGTCTGCGTGTGTAGCTAATGATTTAATAAAAAGAAGAAACTTTGTGAGATATATTTTTGAGAGGATCTAAGAAAAAGAGCCTTGTTGTCAGCCTGACATGATCAAACATTTTATCAGATGACTTTTGAAAACCAAATTATGGGGTGCCAAATGTAAAAATTCAACAATTTTATAGCTGATATATTTTGATTACTAAACTCACTTTCCTCACATCTAGATCATTTTTTTTCACATTTGAGACAGAAATTTGTGTAAAACATGTTAAAACAACCCAGTCTCATGGCAGTTCGTGAAATGGTCACGTTATTTAATCTATTGATTCATGTTCACACGGACATTTTTCTTGTCTTTTTTCATGGTGGCCAGCATGAAAATGTAAACAAATGTATTTCAATGGAAAGCATATATCGTGATCACAGCACGAATTTGGTAGCAAGTAGTATGAAATGCCAAAATTTCAAACAATTCAGGACTTTCACCCCGGAGGCCAGGGATCGTGTCCTGTGTGTGGCATTTTGTTTCCCCGTTAACCGTCCCTTTATTGTCGCGAGTTCCCTGCGGCCGTCTCCCGGCGTGTGAGGCATCCTTTCCCCGTTGTTTTTTTTCCTAAACCCAACCGCCGCCATCCTGTTATTGTCGCGCGTCCCCCGTATATATATATATATATATATATATATATATATATATATATATATATATATATGTGCACAGGGAGTGTACATAATAATAGGAACACTACAAACTCTGGCCTCACAAATGATCATAGACACAACCTCACAGTCAGTGACACAGTCCCAAGACACATTACTGCAGGGCTATGGAGGTGCTTATAGTAGCTTGTCTACTCCCTGCATACATATATAATGAGGAAATGTGTGATTGTGTCTGTGTCTGGTATGACTGTTTCCATGTGCCCCTTATGCATTTGCATAAATGTATAAGTCTGGTTGGGTGTCTGCATGCAGCATGAGTGTGTGTGTGGGTCTGAGTCCACCTCTCTCCGACATCAGTTTTGCAAGCACGTGGCTCTGGTGTCAGATGGGAAACCTGCGAGAAGTGGCAATTATGAAGGGTCAAAACATTTTTCATGGATGATTTCCTTTTGCACAGCTGAGAAACAGGTGAAAGAGGGTGGGAGGCAAATGTGCTGTAAGAGAGGAGGGGAAGGCTGTGATGAAAGGATGAGCTTTTCCTGGGATGAAAAGGGGGAGGGAGGTGGAGAGAAAAAGACAGCAGAGGAGATTCAAGGGTTAAAGTGCCTTTCGGGGAGATCAGAGCAAGTGTTAGGAGTGTGTTGAGGAGTAGTTTAGGAGGAGGGAGTCTAGTCTGGGTGGACAAGAGAGGTAAATGAAGGATAAAGTGGGTGCAGAAAATGCTTTTTTTATGCTGCAGTTTATTTGTCTGCTGTAACCCATGAAAAATCATCTTACTTTAAACTTGTGAACAAATACCCACACTTTCACTTTACTGCACAAAGAAAGTTATGGGTCAGTTTGTGTTACACCAGTCCACCGAGGTATATAAACCATTAGGTACCAATGTAACTAAGGCTCACTCCTGCATGCCTGTGTAAGATGCAGTCAAATTGTGTTGTATGATGTTAAATGAATGGACCACGTTTTTAATTTTAGAAAGGAACATTCTCAGCTTGCATTAGGTGTCTCACCCAATTACTGTTTTAAAGGTGAAAATCAGGCAACAAGACAACCAGGCACCTGGATACAAGCATGACTAAACCTGACCATCTTATCTGTCTGATTAAAAGCTGATTAACTGGTATGTTCAAAATGTCCACTGCCCATCTTCAGAAGGACCTTACTCATGGAGCAGTTATTTTTGTTTGGAGGAAATAGCCAAGACTGCATAATTACAGTATGTTTTAAACTGCTACGTAAGGTAGTCATCTAAATAAACTAAAATATAAAGTGTCATCTTTAAAGTATTTGACTGAGAGGTAAAGATTGGGCCCAAAATATCAAGCCCGACCCTACCCGAGCTCGCGCACGTTGTGTCCGAGCCCAGCTCGACACATTAACTCTAATTATGAGCCTGAGCCCGATTTAAACCCAAAATTTTTTTTAATATGTGGGCTGTTATAACCAACGTTTTCAACTACAATTCTGAGTTGTTTGAACTGCAGAAATCTGTTTAGAAGGGGTATGCTTGGAGAAGTAACAAAAGAGGACATTGAAGGATGACTATCATCTTTTCTGCCATGGCAAGCCTGCTTCATGTGTCTGTTCATTGTCCCCGTTTTTTTGCT
This sequence comes from Perca flavescens, assembly GCF_004354835.1. NCBI lineage: Eukaryota > Metazoa > Chordata > Actinopteri > Perciformes > Percidae > Perca > Perca flavescens. Next base: position 17,618,329 of record NC_041332.1, read on the forward strand.
GTCATAGGCGAGCAGCGTGCCGCACTTAATGCACTCGACAAAGCTAACACATATGTTGTCACTGCCCACGACTTGTTTAAAATGGTTCCATACCTCTGTCTTTCCTCCAAACTTGCTAAAAGGTAGGCTAATTCTCCTGTTTTTGTTTTTTTCTTTACATCTTCAAGCTCCATGCTGCACTTAAGATACACCATACAGTACAGCAGGCCTGGTGTGATGTGTGCGAGTGGAGGAGATACTACGGATGATTATGGCATAGCTTTCTCCCCACCCACCTAATAAAGTAATAACAAAAAAAGAAAAATGCTTGATCAAGGGCCCGGCCCGGACCGCGGATAGTGGCGGGAAATGTCGGCCCAGAGAATCTAAACTCTACTGAGAGGATGGATGAGTAAAGGAGTAGAGGGACAGAAGTGTGACAAAGGTTAAAGGACAATACAAGTACAATTTCACCAACACACACACTTGATAGCACACAAAATTCTGCACCTACAAACACACGTAGTTGCAGAGCCTCAGCTCACCCTGCCTCCCATTCTCCTTCCTTTCTCTCTCTTGCTTCCCCTGCACTTACACATGGAATGGAACACACACACACACACACACACACACACACAAACAACACAAATAGGTGGGAGGTTGTGAAGCTATCTGAGTGTATTACACAAACCATTAGGCATGTTGAATTTACAGACGCTGGAATGGGTGCTGACAATGGACTAAATGACAGGCTGGAGAGAGACTGAGAGCGAAGTAACACAGATGTAGTAGGGACATAAAGCGATATCAGTCTGCTATACTGTACCTTACACACACACACACATACACACACACACATCCACAGGTAGACAGTTGTAGAGAGTGCAACAGTAACACACAATAAAGACATGGACAGAGACAGCCGCAGAATAACACAAACACAAACACATGCTGTGATAGATAATAACACAAACAATAGAGAGAGAAATACAGATTAAACTCCCACACTCAACGAAAGACGAAATTCACGCACACGCACGCACGCATGCACGCACGCACACACACACAAACACACAGATCTATGATGATCGCCTTGGGCAGTGTGAAGTATAGGCTAATGAATTTTCCAATGTTAATCACACCTTTTGAAAAACATCCACTTCTCCCAGCTATTGGCAGGTATCTATTAATCTGTTATCTCCACACACGTACACACACACACACACACACACACACACACACACACACACACACACACACACACACACAGTTCTGTAGTTGGAGGAAACCAAGTTTTGGAAGTAAACAGAGAAGCTCTTGAGGCTGAGAGACGAGGGGCCAGATGTGGCAATGTACTGCGAGTGCACTGTGTGTGTGTGTGTGTGTGTGTGTATGTGTGTGCGTACACATCTGTGCATATACCTATGTCTATGTGTTTTCTTTGTGCAATCTGTGTGTTTGAGTTGGTGTATGTGTGCACATGTGGCTGGATGCTATGTATACATCCAGTTTGCTGTAGTGTGTGCATTTTTTAGTGCTTGATTTTTTTTTTGTGTTTGTGTATATGTGTGTGATTATATATTTGCGACTTCCAAAGCATCACTGTGTACGACAGGGACTTACCCCCTGCCAGGATTTTAATTCACTCACCATTCTGCCTTACCCGCAGGTAAAACAACAAGCAGCGGGAAAATACATAAATAAATAAAAAGCCAGTCCCAGTGTACCAGCCCAATAACACCTCCAGGCTACAGTGTCTTAATAAACCCCAGCAATTTGTCAACAAACAATGAAACTCTGTGGTAACCTAACTTTGTTAAAGGTTTCTGTAGTTAACCCAGACCTGCCAACCTTGAAAATCTTTTTTGAGTAGCAACCTACTGATTTATTGTCAAAGTACTGGTTCATTCAAAATTTGCTATTACCGCTGTCTTTGATGCCATTTTGGCTGGTTGGGCATCAATATGGTGTATCGTTTAGTTCACATGCTTACCAATCACTTCACCTGGTCCTAGGACATAGTCATTAGTCATAGTCCAGGTTACTTATGATCTCTATAATAACCTTACCCTCCATAATGTTCCTACAGTAGCCTACAGACTTATAATAGTCTCCAAAATACTGTAATCATTTTATAGTATGTCCAAAATACTAGGTCTATTGTAGCCTATTTCTATAAGATTACTGTAATATTGTTCCAAAATTGGCCTACTATACGATTCCTATAATTCTTTTTTGTGATGGTTTGTACAGCCTAGGCTACAATGAAAAAGTCATGTTTAACAAACAAACACAAACAATATACAGGGTAACCCCAGGATCCTCCAACTTAAATTCAAGGCTTTTAAAGACCTTTTTAATACCATTTCAAATGAAATTCAATGCCAACTTCGTACCCAAATCTGTGTCAAATCTGTATACATTTTAAACCCTAGAAAATAATTATGTACACGTAGGCTACTTGAATTAAATAAAACATTGTATTTAAATTATCAGTCATATTTAATACAATACATACAATACAATTTATTGGATCATAATATAATCCAATACTTTTGTACTATTACTTAAAGGAACACGCCGACTTATTGGGAATTTAGCTTATTCACCTTAACCCCCAGAGTTAGACAAGTCAATACATACCCTTCTCATCTCAGTGCGTGCTGTAATGCTGTCTGATGGCTCCAGCGGCATCAGCCCAGCACAGAACATGCAGGTGAATGGTTCCAGTAATCCTACTGCTCCCAATAAGTGACAAAATAACGCCAACATGTTCCTATTTACATGTTGTGATTTGTAGAGTGACAGCGTGTACAAAAAACAACGTAACATGAGACACAGCAGTCTTCTAACTGTAAACAAACCTGGAACTATATTCTATACCTGGAAGAATATAGTACTTGGGTGAAGTGATATGCTCGCAGCAAGCCTGTCTGAGAATATAGTTCCCGGTTTGTTTACTGTTAGAAGACGGCTGTGTCTCATGTTACGTGGTTTTTTTGTACACGCTGTGACTATACAAATCACAACATGTAAATAGGAACATGTTGGCGTTATTTTGTCACTTTTGTCACAATTCGGAGCAGTAGGCTAGTTGGAACCAGTTACCTGCAGGATCTGTTCTGGGCTAAGCTAATGCTGGAACCGTCAGACAGCGTTACAGCACGCACGGAGATGAGAAGGGTATGCATTGACTTGTCTTACTCTGGGGGTTATGGTGAATAAGCTAAATTCCCAATAAGTCGGCATGTTCCTTTAAGGAAGATGTTGAATGCAGGACTTGTAACTGACAAGTAATTTTGAACTCTACAACACTGTTTTAGAGTAAGTCTTACACCTCTGAAAATCACCAACAACAGTCGTGCATGAATACCTGCAGCAGTGTTTAACATTGAAAACACACAGCTCAGTTCAGCGATTACTTGCAGCTTTGCTACAGTAGCAGATAACCTTTGAAGTTAACTGCCGGTCACATTGTCTCTAAACAGTCCGCTCACAGTGAAGTCCTGCACGCATCAACAGATGTTAGAGTCCGGCGGCTGCTCACTCTGTTTGTTACGCACACCGAGCTGATTAATGCGCTCACAGATCCAATCTTTGCAGATGTTACCACTCAGGTGTTTGACTAGCTAATAAGCCGTTAGCCTGTTAGCTTGAGCTTTGTCTGAAGGCGCTGAGTGGCCAGCCAGGTTCCGACAGACATCGACACATTCCGCACATCCTCCGCTCAGTTTAACCGCTAACCCCCCGGTACCGCTCAGAGAGGCGTGTTTACATTGTGTCTCAGTCAACCGGTGCATCCAGCGATGGGCTCCGGTCAGTTTTTAATTAGCCTATATTAGTAAGAGTTAATTTTGTTACGGTATGAACTTAATCCTAGGAAAGGCAAAAAAAATAGACCTTTGTAACGAAATCCAAGACTTTGTATACCAAATTGAAGGCTTTATTAATAATAATGTAAATAAATAATATTTCTCCAAAGTTGACAGGTAGGCTACGTAAATTAATTCATTTCACAATTTCACTTTTCTACATCAAACCCATTTACCTTTGCAAGCACCGTCCTTCTTTGGGGAAACCAACCAAACTAAAAGGGAATGAGGGAGGAATAACATTTGCATTTGATGCTTTCGTTTTGCTATCAGTAGCCGATATCCTCGCTTGACATTTAAAGGTGTAGACACATTAAGCCGACGGCCGACCGATGACAGAAAAGCCAGTCGAGATGATCAGCCGCGTCCCCGAGGTCCAAAAAACTGCCCCGGGACACAATGAGGCGACACCAACTTGAGAAACGTAATACTTCTTCATAGCAGCAGGCGGCGCTACTCTATATTGTTGCCCAGAAATGAAAACCAGCAGCTGATTGGACTAACGCGTCACATGGGTTTGTTTTCTCCGGAAATTCAAAGCCAGACTGTTATGGCGGCCGTTCAGAATACGATCTCATATTGTACTAAAATAGTTCACTGAAACATGTTTTTGAAAATATTTTAAGCGAGAAATAGGCCGTGCAGTTGCTGAATCTGTCTTCATTTCAGCTCAACAAAGGTCAGTTTAAAAGATTTTCATCAGATTTTGAGAGACTCTAGTCACCTCATTCCGCTCGCCATTTCCGGGTGAGTCCCGACTGCCCTGCCGCCGACTGAACATGTCAGGTCGGCCAAAATGAACGCCGACAGCCCCCCAGACTGACGACGGCACGGGACACACCGAACAGATTCGAGTCACTGACCTCGCCAGACTGTCCCATGGCCGATTATCGGCTTAATGTGTCCACACCATAAGAGGAAGGAACCCTACACTGTGTTTGGTCGAAATCTTCTTCTTTAGTTTTTTTTTTTTTCCAGCATGCTCGTGGCTGCTACATTGTTTAGCCTACTACCATCAAGTGTTAGACTGAGACGGCTAATGCACGTCAACGAGTGAACTCAAAGCAGTCACCTGATTTTCGCGTAGTTTAAAGTGACAAGTCGTATCACCGTATTTTGATGTCAAAATGCGTATCTACTACGCAAAATGCATACAGGTTGGCACGTCTGTTAACCCGATGTCACCTTCCTACAGTCAGCTGCACAACACAAGCAAACTCAAGTTATTACCTTTGTGCATACATGAACACAAAGTTGCAAATGTGCATTCGGGGCATTCAACTTCTTTTTACATGTCTGAAGAGAGTTTAAGATAATGGTGACACTTTACCAAACAAGCCATTGGTAACACACATTATTTTTTTCATTTTATGGTGTATCTTGTATGTTAAAGCTATTGATTTACTATTGTTTCCTTGATATTGTTTACTCAGGAATGACGCTGACTTTGGTCTGACTTTTATCTGAGCAGAATATCAGCTTCCAACCCCATGAAGGACACACTGCTATCCGGTTTTCCAGCATTAACATCTCACCAATATTAGGCTCACTGCTTTGACTGACACATCGTGACTACCGTACCACTCTTCTCTTGATAGACGATCCGTCTTCTTCTGTTGTTTCTCAGGTGAGAAAATACCTGGACCTCTAAAGCCCCGTATTTCAAGAAAAAACTATTATTATTAAGGTGCTCCATAAGCGATGTTGGGTGACGTCACTTCGTGTTGACGTTCAAAGTATTGTCAAACAAAACGGAGTATAGCTCGCCCCTCCTTCCTCCTCATCCCGTCCTCTCCCCCTCCTTTCCGTGCACTGACCCCCCAACCCCCACCCCCAAATCCTTCTGGTCGGTTATTGGCTGGAAGACTGTTTGTTATGTTTCGTGGTAAAGGTTGGCGAAGTTTGTTTTTGTTGCTGTTTGTGGAGCCTGGGCTGTCTACAGAGACCGCGTTTTTCTTACAGTGTGTTCAGGGGACAGGCAGCTAGCGGATAGTGAGGAGATGTTTGCTGTATGTGACAAAAAATGTTGTAGCCTACAAAACGCGTGAGATCGCTTAGAGCACCTTTAAGAACTGAGCCATAGCTGGAGAGGCTGGCTCCTCAGGTGAGTCATCAAGTGAAATAAAAGTCAAAAACACACTTGAGGTCGCAGCAGCAATCACTTATGTGATATGTGCTATATCATTCATTATAACACTGTTAACCTGCTGCACAACTTCCTGTTGATCAAAGTGGAGATTTTCTATTCTGTTTGTATTATATTATAAACGTATCATCTAGACTTCTGTTTTGACTAAAATCAGGAAATACAAAATGATGTCATCGTTTTGGAAGATGTTTAGCGATCCTTTTACAAAAAGAGAGTCTTTTAGAATCACTGCCTGGAGAGCGTTTCTGTGTCTACTTCTCAACAAACAGCAAACAAACATCAAAATGTAACTATTTTGCAAACTAATTGGTGCTGTAGTTTATCCCACTGCACTGGACCTTTTCCGCTTGACTGCATATGTGGCCATTCTGAAGTATTAAGGAGGTGAAAACTTTAGATTTTAAACCCTATGACAAGGATGCTGATAAGGCTTTAACCCAACAGATACTCTGAGCCATCAGTGGAAATAAAAGTTAACTTTAGTGACTTAAGACAGCCAACATACAAAATGTTTTAAAACCAATGTCTCTGACTTTCTGTGGATGGCAACTGGCAATGATAAAAACATGACTCATTTCCAGCAAATGTAGTTTCCGTGTTTCAGTTTGCGAAGGCATCTATTGTCTAAGGAGTGTCCTGTAAAAATGAGTGGCGAGTGAGGCGAAACAACTTCTCCTGTACAAAGACAAAAAGAGGAAAAGAATGAAGTTGCTGACCATAGCTGTGGGGGCATAAAACGCATATCATGAGGCGAGTAGAAGAACGGATAGATTGATGGAAAGTTAACTTGAAAATAATCAACAGAGAGACGAGTACAGAGGCAGTAAGAGAGTGAGCAAATTTGAAGAGAGAAGAAATTAGATGGACAAGAAAGAGAGACAGTGAATTAATGTCCGACAGAAAGAGAGAGGGAGAGAGAAAGAGAGGAAGGGAATCCTGAGAAGATCTGTCAGCTCTCGTTGGCTTTGATTTTAATGGAAGCCAGTGCTCCCCTACCTCTAACCCATTTGGCCTTAATTCCAGCGTTGCTTTCCAAACTTTTTAAACTTTAATGGCCCCTTCTTAAGTGCCAGCTGCTGACAACATTGATTTGGCTTTAAGCCTCGCTGTCCAGCACGCCGTTATTTTCTCCTGCAAAATCGACAGAAACATCTATTTTCTGCCATCCTCCTCCACCTCCTACTCATCCGATCCTCCTTCTATCCTCCCTTCATCCGCTCTCTTCTGTTCCTTTGATGGTGTCAGCGGTCGGGTGGAAAGCTTGTATGAGAATGGATAAAAAAAGAACGCTATTTGGATAAGCTGTTCTTTTTAGGGCTGTATGTAGGTATTTTTTTGCCGCATTCAAACAGGGCTTAATGGACAGAGAAGTGATACTTCTTTTGGCGACTATCAGTGAGATGCTTTTTAGTGACATGCTACAAACAAATGCAGTAATGTGGTGTTGTGGTAGCGGTTAACAAAAAAAATGTAAGGGAGGTTACAAGGGAGGGAGCAGTGTTGTGTCATCTGCAAGTTCCTCATTTTTTGTATCTCAGTTAAACATAAAATCTAAACTAAGCAGGATAGGCATCCTGTTATGTCTGCATCTCTGGATTTCCAATTAATTACAAAACACAAAAAAGAAAACATAAAAGAACAAATACTTTTAAGAGAGTTATGACCAACCATTTCAACAAACTACTTGTCCTTCTACATTTCTACTTTGGATATAAGCAGTAGAATGTTAATTATCAGTGTCTTTTACTCACTTTGAAGCACATAGCAGCACTTTAAAATCATAAAAATAGGCAAAAACAGTACTAGCTTTAGAATTAGCAGAGAGAATCCTGCCCACCCTCAGGCTGATCGACAAAGCCAAGCATCATTGGATAGCTCCCACAACCCTGCTGGTCCCAGGATCTAAGTCTTGGGCAGCAGTCACAAAATGGACAATCACAGAATTTTGTTTGATTGTTAAACATATATCATTTTTTTGTGCATTAGAAAAACAGAATTGATTGTGCAGTGAAAGTGACTAACGTGATGCATGCAGGTCTGAACAATAAGTAAACTGTAGGTTAATTCCCCTGGCTATTAACAGTATATTCTAGACAGACCTGTATGCTTGCAAGAGGCAAACTGAGCTGTGGAGTTGAATCTGTCACTTCTTTAGCAATCATATGTGTTTCTTTAAGATCAAGGATAGTACATGTCCTCATGACAAATGGATCCTTATAAAATGGATTGCAAGATGACGAGACTGTGCACAACATTGTGTCATTGGGCACTACTGTCATAAAATGGTTTAGGGGTACAGAGTGATCTCTAGAGGAGAGCCAGCACAAGGCCCGGGCATGAAGACAGATGGGAGTAAAAAACAACAGAAACATAATATGATAGTTGTGACGTTCCATATCTGGCTTTGGTGGGTACTCTCCTGACTGCATGCCAGTTTCTATTTGTTGCACTGATTTATCTGCCCTTCAGGTTGCTCCTCCTGTCTCTTCATGTCTGTTTGTATCTAACTGTCTTTTTACCTGTCAGACTGACTTTCCCTTCCAATCCCCATACAATATCTTTAAAAATATCCCCTCAGAACAATCAGCTTTTCAATTGGCAGAATCTTACAGACATATGGCAATGATTGTCAAGATAATATACACACAAAGTGCAAAACTACATGCAGAATTCAAAATTTCAAATAGTGTAACCTGGGGCTGCTCTTTGTGTGGTCTCAGCTATATACCGACAAATACGCATATGAATAAGAATATGGGGAAAATGAAAGGAAACAAGTTGTTTTGACAAAACTGTATGAACAAAATAAAAATAAAACTTAAGAGAAGTGAAGGAAGAACGTTTGTTATAAGACTGTGTTGCCCTCCTGAGGACAACGTTCAAGTCTTTTGGTAAAATATGGTTTTGAAAAAAGGTGAGAAGCTAATTAATTTGCAATGCAAATATAATGTTATGACATCAGATATTGTCTATGTTTTTCTACTGGCAAACTGACAAACTTGTGAATTTGAGCAGAGTGATCTATAAAGTGTAAGGGAAGATGTTCTGGTTGAATTAGTTTTTTTTTTTTTTATTATGTCTTTATATGCAAGTTTTGAATTGCGTGGTAACCAACTGGCAATGATTTATAACTAGATTTAGAAAACATTTATTCATAAAAAATTATGCCAAGTAAAGTAAATATATTCTTCCTCTTTAGTACCTGTTTTTTTGGTTGGTGAGAGAGCTTTTACTTTTTGCTGTTTAGAAGACAGTCTCACATCACGTCTAAATATAATTTGTCTGTTTGATTGTATAAGTTAATCACATCACTAGGAGTCTCAAGCTTACACACACATTCCCTATATGACATTGTAATTATTGGAGATTTGAGCCTTTCTGAAAACAGTTACACACGCTGATAAGGCTTCCTGCGGCACAGAGGATTTTATCTGCTTATCTGGCAAACGGTTGCCACAGTAAGGCACACAAGGTTGGTCCTTTATTTGTCTTAAGCCGAAGACCCACATCAAGATCTTTGGTACATCCTGCTTCATGCTATTGTTCACCATTAATAAGGAGACATCTATTTATGCGGGGATGACACAGAGAGAAAGAGAGAGGGAGAGAGAGAGAGAGAGAGAGAGAGAACAACAGATTAAGAGAGAGAGAATGGATGAAAAAAGAACAGAAAGAGACAAAACAATGAATGAAACAGAGGGAGAGAGAGAGAGACA
>NC_041332.1:17933044-18033044 GCF_004354835.1 Perca flavescens
TCAATGAAGGAAAGAAGGGATGGTGGAGCGAGGGCACAGGTGGGGGGAAGGGAAGGAGGGAGAGAAGGAAAGAGACTGACATTGTTAAACGAGCAGACAAAACACCGGCGAGGAGAGAGTGAAGGGAGAGATGGAAGGATTGAGACATTGGAGTAAAGAGAAAAGAGGCATAACACTTTTGACTAATCTGTATCTACATGTTAGACGAAATGTGGCTGGAAAGAATGATAAAACATGTCCGTATGGAGGGAAGGAAGGACTGAAGGAATAAGCTGTAAAGCTTCACCTGTCATAGATAATGAGGAGAAAAGAGGGCTGCAGAGAGGAGGGAAAGAGGGAAGGGAAAGGATAAAGGGAGTAATGGAAGGAAGTCAAATTCGATGCCTGAACCTACACCTTACGGATGTAGAGGATGGGAAAATAAGCAGTCAAAAGCAGATAATGAAAGACACATGGAATCATGGAAGAAGAAGGGGTTGCAGGAAAGAAAGAAAAATCAGAAGATGAAGAGGAGGTGCAGGAGGATGGAAAAAAAATGCAGCCACAGAGGAGTCACCAGTGTCTAAACTTAGTAATGAAATAAGGGAGGGAAAGAAAGATGGAAACAAACAGTGAAAACCCAAAACACTGGGACTGACAATCAGACATCTAACAGTGGTAAAACAGGCCTCGTGTCCTCAGACACTTAATCCCAGTCTAGTAGAAAATAGGATTATCATGATCATCATTAATAAGGAAAATACCAGCAACCCTAAGCCTTCCTCTATCTAATAAATCCTCCCTGATCCACACAGGAGCATGATTAATCCAGACGGTAGGGGGTTGGAGGTTAGCGTGGACCACGCATGAGCTAATAACGATGGAGTGAAGGAGGTGTGAAAACCTCCTTAGCCTATTCCAAATTTTGCTTTTTTTCATTCTGGGAGATTGAACGTAAAATGCAATACTGTACACACATCCATTACAAAAAAAATAATGAATAAATAAATACATGTGGGTGAATTGGAAAATGAAACTTCTAAAAGCTTAGTTTTAGGTGATTGGAGAATGTAATCTAACATGAGGTCCAAGGGAATAGCAACTTGTCGCCTGTACAGCCGACTGGGATGAACCGGAGCGTGCAGCAGGGCCATCTCAAAATGTTAATTGCACAAAACCAAAGTAGTGGAAAAAAGAAGAAAAAAAAATCACAGCTTGCAAATTATTCCTTTTTGCAAGGCCAATGGAAATATAATTGCATTTTGTGTATATGTGTGCATATGTTTGGAGGGTTCTACTTGTATGCCCAAGTATTGAAAAAAGTATTTTGTGTTAACTGGCATTAGATGCCATTTAACGGCCCATATGTTGCCCATGATTTTTTTTTTTTTTTTCTAACTGTCATAGAACCATTATAATCAGTCTATTTTAGTATTGAGTAGTAATTTATCTGCAGAGACATGGAATTTAGTTGAGATAGGTAATTGATTTTTTTATGTACATATTTGTCAAAACTCCATTGTTGAGAACAGGAATCCTTCCCTTTGACCTCAAAGTTGATAGATTTAGGAAGTATGTGAACTAGGAGAAGTGGAGAACGAATCACATTTCTTTTTTGTATTTTCTGTATTACGATGAGTTACTCATCTTACATAAAATGTCTGTCCAAAATCCTGAAATGTTCTGGTTTATTTGTTTAAGGTATGTTGCTGCTCTGGCATCTGGTCTTTACGGTGTTTTGTAAGCCCGTGTGGGCTGCGCATATTTTGTTGTATGCATGACACAATAATAAAATGATTAATTCATTCATTTAGTAAAGCGGTTGTACTGTACGTAGAGACCTTCAAAGACTTTCCAATATCCACAATTTGAAAGTTGACCGTTGAATCGTGAATTGGTGATACAATAATAAAACAAAGACAAGGACCTTAGTATATTGGTAACTTCTTCCTTTGAAAGCATGGTTTTATGTGTTATTGCCAGCGTGGTCCTTTGACTATGTACTGTATTTGTCCACCGAATGACTCTTTTCAGGGTCCTCTCCACTTTCTTTGGACACACGTGGTGTAAAAATTGTATAAAGATTTGATGAGCAGTAATATGACATGAAGCCCTTGGGTAAAAGCACTGTGCTCTACACTCTCCGGAGAGAGATTAAAAAGGACTACAATAAATCAGATAAGTAGAAGAAGAAGAAGAAAAAATGTACCCAGTAGTGTTGACCTTGATAATTTTTTTAATGATAACGGCTAAAATCTCTACTTCAGTAAGTTGGCCCACATCAGTTGAGACTCAGATAAAAGATGCAACAGACCACAAAAGGTCAAGGTGAGCATTTTATCGTAGCTAAATAGATAGCAACATGAAACGCCACGAGGTGCCCTCTGTATTACAAGGCTAAAAGCGTGTGGATCGTTTTATAAGCAGCGAGTTAGGAATGCCAGTACATCTTTAGACAATCCAGGCTACAGAATAAAGCTTCTCCCTTTGTAGCCTTGTACCTTTATGCATGTTTTCGTAAGTGCAGCAGAGATCACTACAGCAGCAGCATACCAAAATCCTGCTTATAGTTTTTGTGTTCTGATCAAAACATGGCAAATGGCCCAGATAAAAATAACTTGAAATAGCTGGGACTAAACAACAGAAAATGACTTTGTCTCCTTATGTAACTTTTATCGCGTTTTGATCTAAAGTAAGCCACTTTCTTCTTAAATGTTACCTAACGTTTACTTGACAGTGACTGTAAAGTTAGTGTAAACAAATAATCTTAAATTCCTAAATCCTTAGAAAGACAAGTAACCCTGTACAAATCTATACTATAAGAAGAGTCAGAGCCAGTGTGACCTGACAATATTTCTGTTAAATCCAGCTTTTTGAGAAAGAAAATGAGAATTTGAAAGCACACTGGGAGAGACAAGGGGCTTTTTTCACTTAACCATAAGAGGTTTGTATAGCAAAGAAAGACAGAAGGTAAGGGAGAGCTTGTAAAACTAAAATTTGGATATGATTCACTGTGGCAGTCATGGCAGAAGTCCCCAAACATTCATATATCTTGTAACTACGCATTAAAACTGAACCTAGAGTCTATTCTTTATTCTAACAAGAAGTCTCTCTGGGGTCATACAGGACTATTTGCTTCTTTATCATTGGTGGAAGTAGTCTTAATGTTTCATCATAATCCCCCAGACACAATTTCGAATATACCTGTGCCCACCTGCACACACACACACACACACACACACACACACACAACACACACACACACACACACACACGCTCGACCAGCCCACCAGGCTCGCTGAGAGCCTTGATTAAAATTTCCTCCATGTTCTGCTTCAATTGGTGGCATGGTGAATGATGTGTGTCCACACGCAGATGGAGCTCCGTCACAGAGACACACATGTACACACAAACACACAAACACACCTGTCATAAAATCTTCAGGTGTGTCAAAATCCTCATCTGCATGAGAAAATGGGAAAACACCTCCAATATAAATGCCTTTCCACTTGTCCACTGAACTGTAGAGACTATGAAAATCAGCTTTTTTTCCCCTCACAGGCCAGCTGAATGGATAAAAGAAAGATGGCTTTTGTCTTCTGCATGTATGGATGAGGTCAGAAAGGCATCACACTAGGCTAGAAAGCATGGCCGTGAAAAGAAGAATTATATTCCTTCTGAAATCACTCTGAATAAAAGCAATGCGTTGCATTACGTGAACGTGATGGAAAAAGATATGACATTGATCAAACTAGACATTATGTTGATGCTACATAGTCAAACCTCAGCATGTCACTGATAAAAATTACCCTCCTACAGTAAACTTCACTGGTTGAGAGTCATTACTTAACGCACTAGACAGTTCCACCAAGGGCTTCCTATACTATATACTGTATATGATACAACAGAGTCTTAGCTATTTTAAGCCTTTTTTCATGTTACGTAACAAGAATTCCATGGGAAACCAAATTGAATTTCTAAAAATGTCACACTAAATTGTCTGTGTGGTCATACAATAGAAGCTGTGCTGATGGACTGCCAAAATAACATCGGCAGAAAGGGGAAACTGCTGATTATGAGTCGATTAAATAAAAAAAATTTGCTAGTTCAATGAAATAACTATTTGAGAGCCACCAATCTCACTTTTACAATTAATTATCACTTGTATGTATTATCATTGCAAATATCACTTTTAATAGAATTTATTGACAACGAAAAGAAGAAAAAATAATGATCAGCTGAGAGGCAGTACTGTGAGGTTATGGATGAGTTTCTCTCTTTCTGTGTGCTTACGTCTCTGTCTCTCTATCTGTCACTGTCTCTCTCCCCCTAGGGATTTTTTCTTTTGAAATTAATGGCCGCCGCTTCACTGCCCATGTTGCATATGCGTTGAATTACGGTGGGTGCAATTCACTCATTTTCTGAAAGGGCTCAATTTCAGCTCACTTCACCCAGGATACTACAGCATTCAGGTCTAAATCTACTGGAAATGCAGTTACAGTGTGTGATTAACACATTGAAGTGATACTGTAATATTCTCAGCTAGATGAAGTGCAGTTAGTCAGATAATATTCACAGCAGTACATTCAATACCCCGTCATATGGCGATACAACTCATAGTGTGCAGGAAGAGAGACCACAATCATTAGATAACGTTTCTATTAATGGATTTTCTCTACTAGCCCTTATTTTTCTCTTTCTCTGCCTCTGTCTGTTGTTACTAATGGCCAAAGTCAAACTACCCTCATCCCTCTGACCCTTCACTCTGCTTCTTGTCTCTGGGATTCTTACTATTCAAGTCACTCCCTGAAGCTTCTGCATGCCTCAGATCTTATTGCAGCAATTCCTACTTCATAATTTTTTTTCTCTTTGTTTCCTTTTGTACTTTCTATTTGCTATCATTCCTCTAAACCATACTTTTAACACTGCCCTTCATTACCGTTTGACCTTTGATACAGTCACTTCCGTTCTGCAACATGTAAGCAGTACAACATTGTTTTGTAAATCTTACATATAAAATAAAGCAATTTTGATCAAATGGTTCAAACAATATACTCACAAAACCCATGTTTAGTCATAACATGTTGACTGTGCTGTTACTGTAACTCACAAAATAACTTTCAGGGAATTAAGAATATGAGCAACATTAATTATGAAACATACCAATAAAGTGAGTCAATAAAATAAAACAAAATAAGAATGTTTTAACCAGAGTTATGCTGAGAGCCCAAATTTGAATGTTCCTTTTGCATTTTGCATTTTCCATCTTTTCAGCCATCCATCCCCTTTAGCTATCGCATTCCCATTGTTGATTAAGTGAGAACTCTTTCACTTCATTACATAATCCTCCCTTTAATTAATCCTGTCAACCCCCTTTGTCTCTCCCCATTTTGTTGCTCCCTTAACTTATTTGTCTTTGGATTTTACTGCGGAAATGAAGTCAACTGATAATATATTGCTGCAGGTAACCATTATGTTTCCCACTATCCATCCTATCCACATTCCACCCTATTCTCTTATGGCATCATCTATTTGTGTCTTTTGTCTGTTTCTATGGAGGTGGAGCTCAAAACTCTTTGTTCACAGAGTTTATTTTTTGCTGGCAAGATAAAACCAGAGTTTATTTCTGAACCTTATAACCTAGTGTGATGATAATATTCAGCAGCCCACATATTGTATTGTACATAATGTACACAATTGTGACTGATTTCAAAGTAAGTAAAACAAAGTAGGCTTCACAGAAAAATATTTCCCTTATAAAAAAAAAAAAAAAAAACCTGTGTGGGTTACCCTTGAGCAAGACAACCCCCCCCAACAGGGGCCAACAAGTAGAGGACTGCTGTTGGGTTTGGGCTGTTTCAAGGTGAGAGGGTGTTTGGTTGTATGAATTGGAAGCAGCACTGCTTAAAAATGCAGGCATACTTAGTTGGCTTTCCCTAGACAATATAGTTTAGAAACACAAGCTTTTACATTATGAAAAAATATATATATTTTCATCTTTCTCTCACTTTTGCTTTTACATCACTTACCAAATCAAAACATGCTGTCATATTTGGTGACAGATACACACTCTAGTGCTATCAGTACATAAGGAACATGTGCTAATGATGGATACATACATACTCAAAATATATGTGTCTGCCAAGTAGGATGAGATATTACCTTAACACTGGATAGGCCAACAGGTAAAATTTACTCACCTGGCATTTTTAAATGCATGTAACTCTGTTATTTTTAAAACCCCTTCATCTCTCCGTTCATGACCTTTCCCAAAATGGGTTTATTAATCATCTAGTGAGTTATGAGGGGTCTGGTATAAAAAGAAAAAGAAAATATGACAATTTATACCTAAAACCGTGTGTCTGTGTTCGATCTGGTTGGGAAAAGTGATCCGCGGCAAAACCACGAGGTAGGGCACAAAGCAAAGAGGCAAAGCGCAACGCAGGAATGTTCTGGAATTGGTTGCCCATTGTTGCACCTTGAAAGGTCAGCAGCAATGAGGTCAACATTGAAAGTATTTGAACTTTGAGTGCACGCCAAGGGTAGCGCTGTGCCCAGTTGGGCAGCACCATTCTCTGCAATAGGAAAACAGTGGAACGGCCAGCACGGAGTGGTTTTACTGCAGATCATGTGTAGGCAACTTAAAGCACATAAACTGACTTTTAAATAGTTAATTTGTCAAGTAGTACATATAGTTTTTTTTTAAATAGATACAAATGAACAACTGCTTCAAGAAATGCCATATTTGCGTGTGCTGACACTGTTTCGGCAACTGGTAAAACGTAGCCGCTCGGCGGTTCTAGGAATAAATGGAATGCTGGCGGTTCTAGTGTTAAAGCTGGTCCAGTATTTGAAGACGTGAAAGTGCTATAAAACATGACACCATAAAATTAATTCATCAGTGTTGTCATTGCTCCACACTACCATCCAATGAGCATTAACAATAAAAACACATAAGTGATGGGAGATAAGTTTACCTTAACACAAGCCGACACTTTATTGTTTAGCTCACGACACACAAACGCGCACACACGCAGTGTGAGTCATGGATTACAGCCTTACTGAGGCAGAAGAAGAACACAACTCTATCCTCCCACCCAGCTAGCTGGCCTACTGTTACACATCACAAGAGCCCATGTCAAAACCACAGAAAGGCCTCGAGCTGCCTCATAGCGTGCGTGTGTGTATACGTGTACGTGTGTCTGCTGCTTGTTGATGCTTTACCTCTTTTCACGTCTAGCACAACAGTTATCAGTACTCATCTCAGTGTGCAACTTGTGACCCCCCCCCCGCAATATGATTGGTTCTAATAATCATGCAACTGTTTCCTGCTTGCCATAACAAATTAAATTTAGCCAACAATAATATGATACTGCAGATCTGATAGAGCTATTTACAATCACAGACGCCATAGACGTTGGCTCAAATATAGCCTCCCAAAAAGCTTTACAGAGGAGTGTGTGAAGTGACCAATCACCTAATAAAAGAATATCCATTAGCACAGCTGTTGCAATGCTGGAAACCTTGGAAAATTGCAATGAGCTAAATTTATTTGTGACTCTTTGAGATGGTGTACTTTAAAGTTCACAGTAAATTTTAAACACATGAATGACCATGTGGTCCTATAGTTGGATCAATATGGTAATCAATTGGTTCTCATCGTGACTGGCCCGAATGTGACCATTGTGCTTAAAACTGATTTGGCAGCATTCCATAATGATGCCAGAACTCAAACATTAGCCAACAAGTTGCGCCTGCAGATGAAGACTCAGTCTAATAGTTCATAGACCTTTCAGCCCACCCTGCTGACAGTCTTGCTACCCCACAGCTTCCATGTTGTCGGTGATTAGCGCTGGCCATGTTTGTTGCCAGCTACGACGGCTGGTTACTATGGAGTCCAACAGAGACAGACATCTGGAGCTGGGTCACCAGGGCAACATGGCAGTATGGGTCAGGATTGCAGGGGCAATGGCCTTAAACGCAGACCTCAGAAGGAAGTGTGTGTTTGGCCAGTGTGATGGTGTAAAGTGGTGATGCCAACATAATGCCACCCTCTCCTTTGACCACCACTACCCACACATAGATACCCAGTTCCAGAACATAAGGTGAATATTAGAGGTCCAGCATGTGGAGAGTGCTCATTAGTGTGTTCATCAAAACATCACTTGAGCTGAGTGAAGCTAATTGGTACTCAGGCCTTTTAATGGGTGGCTAGCATCCTTTGGGTGTGTTTTCGGAAGAGACAGGAAAAAGAGAGAAGTGCAAGTGGGAGAATGAGCAGCGGAAGAGACAGAGAATGATAATGACAAATTTACAACACCTACTGCAGAGAGGAACTGTACATTTACTGCACACAAATGGCCCATCCACCATTTACACCTCACCACATAAACTTCAGGCGCCACATTAAGACATCTGAACTCGCTTCTGAGAAGCTATACCTTGAGCCCTCTTCCAGTAAGCCTTGATGTATTGAAACCAACACGAACACTTTCTGGAAGGCAAACCTGGAGGAGAGTCAGAGCATTACCCACAAATTCCACTGCAGCCACTGAGGAAATGCTCGCTGTGAAATCAATAAAAGCTGTTGCACTGCCCACTGCACCATGTCCGATGGAAGCTTCCGAGCTCAAATGTTGCCAGGTTTAAATTCCCGATGGTTGACACAGATGCTCCTCCTCATGTAGTGTATTTATTTAGTGTGAAATTAGAAGGTGCTTAGAGAAGACAAACCTCAGTAAACAAAACGGTGAATAGTTCTCCAAGTTGGTGTATTCAACAAATTTAGATTTTTAACATTCATTTAATTATTTCCCCTGAAAACACATCTTATTGATTTAGTATGAAGTCGCCATCTCATTAGATTCATAATTAAGACTAAAAGTTGATGATGGTAAAAATCCTAAATCGATCTTTTGTGTCTCGGCCCAAAGGCTATCTGTCCAGTAGACTGTTTGGAAATCTATTAATACTTCTTAATTACTTTTATAACATTATTCTTTTTTACATGCATAACATACAGAAAAATGAACAAAGGTTATGTGAAAACATAACCTCTATGGCAAAAATAATTAAGTTGATATTGGCTGTTCTCAAGTGTATTGGCTCACATAATCGATATCAACCCACAGAGCATGTGATGTTTAATTAAAAGATCGGAACATTTTCTTTGAATGTTATTAAGCATTTACAAATAAATATATAATTATAACAGTCAAGTCTGTTAGAGTTCAGCTTTTTGCTTATATTTGCTCAAACTGAAAAGTAGTACCTTATAAATTGAGAAGTTTATTTTTGTCACATATCCATGCTATTCCTTTTTGTGCTAAATTAACATTTCCCACAGGAATCATGTTAGTATCGTCTGATCAGCATCAGCACTAAGAGGGACACTCAGTGTGCAGAAAACCTAAAGGGGCCCTTGGAATAATGGAATAATACATCACAGGGTTATTTTCTTAAAAGAGGCCCGTAATGGAATACTTCACTCCTTTTCCTGGGTATACCTATGGTAGTTCTTAATAAATGAACCACTTGTGATGTATTTAAATTGCCTATCCAGACACAAAAGGAGCCTCTAAGGAGGGTATAACACAGGATAAAGCCATCTACTGGTACTTTGCATTTGACATCTGCAGGAGGTCAAACAAGGAGAAAGGTACAAGAGGAGGACAGGGACAGGAGTGGAAGAGGAGATGAGAGTGAGGAGAGGAGGAGATTAGACAGCTTAAGGTCTTAAGACTAGAGTCTGAGGAGGTGAGGCCGTCTCAAGAGTTGCAGGGCGAGAGAGGGGAGAGAGTTAAAAAGTGAGAGAGACAGACAGAGAGTTAGGGGAAGGGGGAGTGTGAACAGGAATCCATTATGGCATCCAGTAAGCCTACTCTCTTCCCTCCTGCCTCCTGGACTCAATGCCATGTATTGTGGTGTGTGTGCGTGCGCACACACACACACACACACACACACACACACACACACACACACACACACACACACACTCACATGTTGTAACGTTCCCCTAGGATTCAGTAGACCAATTTTCTGTATTGATTTTGATGGAGACCTGAGCGGCTGCTGAGAAAGACTCACTTTAGACCAAGTGGACCTAAGCTTTAACACAGAGAGACATGCCGAGCCAAGGCGTATGTGTGTGTGTTTCTACGTGTAAAGAAAAAGAGAAAGAAAAAAATCTGTGGCTTTTGTCATACTCTATGTGTGCGTGTAAGTACATTTGAGCGTGTGTGTGCTTTTCATCCCGACACACAGCACCAATTGAATTAAAGTAGAAGTGGGACCCGCTAGTGTCTCTGTGTTAAGTGAAGTCAGTGCCATTTAAACAGGCAGATGTGACATTTGATACGGGGGGAGCGAGGGGTGTGCATGTCTGTAGGCAAACAGACACACACTTGCAATCTTACTGCAACACATACAGCAGACAGGAGTATTTGCACATTTACAAATGTGATATTTGTTCTGTGTGTGAGGAATAAATGGAAACAGTTATAGACTACACATGAAATGTTCCTCTACAAAGGTAGCATTAAAATAACTGACACACAATCCAGATCTTTTATAAATTAGCGTCTATTTTTGGATGTTTAAAAGAAGAAGAAACAACAGCATTGCTTTAAGCGGTCACAGAGAGCAGACAAATTCATCTATCACTTTCCACAGTAGTGATGTGCTGTGACATGTGAGGTTTCTAACTAATGGGCTGGTAAATAATGCAAATGCAGAGTGTGTTCATTGGTTTCCAAAACATACACCCAGAATGTTTGAGCTAAAAGTTGAACCCTTTCGTTTGTAAAACAAAGCATTTACAGGGAGAACAACCTTAAGATGAAAAATTGCAGTAGTGGTGGATGTGGCTCAGGACGTAGAGCAGGTCGTACCTTTATCGCAGGGTTGGCCATGGGTTGAAGTGTTCCGGGAGCAAAAACAAGACACTGAACAAGTTCCTCCTGATTGGCAGTGCCTTGCATGTGTGTGAATGAGTGGCATAAGAGCCATTTTACCATTTAGAAATCATAGAGTTAGAAATCACAATAATTCAAAGTAAGGATAAACTGCTTCGTCAAAAAACTCAACCTATTAACGCAGCATATAGACCATGTAGTCTGCTTAGGAGATGACACATTAAAAGAAGACTAATATTGAGTACATACTTTGTTTCAGAGTAGTTTTTTTTTTTTTCAAGCTGCTGGAGACAGAAGATAAAATCTGCATAGGTGTACTGGCCCTCATACTTTCCTCCTCAGGGCCCAGCTGAGTCACACAGCACTAACCCTGAGATCTCAACAAATTTGCTGCTTGACAAAACGCTGCAGCTTACCTTCTCTCTGTGGGCAAGACTGCCTCTTTACCTCATTTGCCAAAAATGATAGTGTAGAAATGGATTCATGTCTCCTTTAACAGATTTATTCACATGCAAGCCACCTTCCCTGACCTTTGCCCGAGACTTCGCTGTAACGGGCCGGCTACATTGAATGCGTAACGTATACAGAGCGGATGTTCCAACACTACGCTTCCACTATAATTAGTGAAACTGGCTACACGAGAGCAGCGTGTGTGGTGCGTATGCTCTGCGGAGATCCACTCTACAAGCGTAAAAATAGGACAGTCTTCTATTAATATTTTTTACGCAAGGTGTGTGCAGCCCTTTTACACAGAACACATTTTGTTTTGGAATAGGTGAAATGTCATTACGTCATTCACACACTAACACACACGCACCCACACACACACACACACACACACACGCACACACACACACACACACACACACACACACACACACACACACACACACAGACACACCTGAGTGCCATATGGTGGCACAGTGAAGTCAGTGGTTACAGTGCGTTACATCAGACAGGTAAGCTAAACCAGTGAGCCAGCTGGACTGAAAACAAACACTGACTTCATATTGTGAGACTCTGCCAAACGATAAACTGAATTATACAATGAGTAATTTAAGCCCAGGACGTGAATGAATTAAACAGCCGCCATTTAAGAAGCAGTGGAGACATTCAAACTACTCTTTATCATGTTTGGAAATATTTGTATAGACCAACATGAAGAAGTTTCAGTTGCAGTACTGAACTTAAATTCCCTATTGAATGAAGTGTAATGCATTTCAACACAGGTACATGATGGTAGCAGATGGTGGATGGGAAACATCAGTGATATGAAGGGTTACAAAGGCAAATCAGCTATGGCTGGGAAGTGTTTCACTGTTGTTGTCGCACTATAACAATCATTTGGTCCTTCCACACTAAGAGCTTAAGCTGGGGCCACAAAAGAAGAAGGTATATCCTTCTTTGGCATGGTTCCATAGTGACAGCTACTTTCTTTTTCTTTTCTAATTCTAACCTGGCTAAATTACTTCAGCAGATTAAAACCCTCAGTGCTCCCCATCCCTTCTTCTATTTCTTCCTGCACATTGTAGAACACTTTCAAGTGACCTTTACTTGTCCTGTCACACTGCTGAGCTTCCAATTGCTGAAGAAAAAGTGCAGTTGTCTCTGTTACACGACTGGCCTGACTCTAGCAGTGGCAGTAATCCAGTCCAATAAACTGCAATATGAGGCCATTGTTAAACATGACAAATTGGTAAGAAGGGAATCGGTTGTATTAATATAACATTAAAGACAATATGGAAGTGTGAAGCTGCCAGCAGCTTGTAGTCATTAACCAGTTTAATCATTCAAAAAGATGGTTGGGTAAAAATAAATTTTGTGTCAGCTTAAAATAATAACATACTCACTCACAATCATGTAATAAACCAGCTCAGTGAGCATAAAATGGATTTAGTAATCAATGTGGTATAAAGTGTATTTATGTACTATTTGAGCAAGCACATACTGTTACGGAGCCCCTAAGGGGACATGAGCAAAAGAAAATCTAAAGTTTAGTTTCATGTGCTCACGTGAAACTTTCACATGAAAGTTTCGCGTGAGCACATGAAAGTGCACAACGTGTTGTGTTACTATGACATCTGGCAACTGGAGCTGTCATGTTGTTAGCTGGCCGTATAACTGCACATTTAACAACGTGATTTTGATATGTAGCCCATGGCTCATGTGAATGTCACCTTGTTTTTCAATGTGGTGAAATGTTATTAGAAATGCAAAATAAATGAACAGAACAAATCTTGCGACACCTTTCACCTGTCCTTAAAGGGCCAAAGTTTGAGAACCACTGCTTAGACCAGAGGATTTGGGTGTGTGGGAGAGTGGCAGGGGGCGGGGAGGGAGAGCTGTGAAACAAAGATGTTGTGGGAGGTGGAAAGGACAGGCGCGTGTTTTAAAATCAACCCAAAATTAGTTATTGTAGTTTGGACCACTGATCAGCAGCTAAAGCAGCAGCAGTGGTTGTGGCACACAGCTCATGGAGGAAGTTAAGGTACTTTAAAACCCTCAGTGCCCAAATGCCGCAATGTATCTCAACATTCACTCCCTTTTTCAGAGTCATATCACGTTTATAAAATGCTTAGAAATCATAAAAACACACTTATACCACCAGAACTCGCCTTGGAATAAAAACGTTTTCAAACTTTCGTCGTTATCAAAGTCGTTCAGTGATAGTTGTCTGTACAACCATGGGTACACTGCAAACAGGAACTGATAGTAGGCTATTTGGCATAGTTTTAGCTGCCAAAATATAAACAAATATAGCCTTTAAAACGGGGCTCAAGGTGTTGCCCAGAGCTTAACTCTGGAACACTGAATCGATAGCAACATTACACTTCCTGTTTACATCACCTGGAGCATTATGGTAACTGTTGTTTTAAAACTTAGAGCATGACTGTCCACCAAATAGATAGCCTGGTTAACACCAGACCCTTCACAGTTGTAACTGAGAATGGGTCTGGGCAAGGTTCATCCACAGCCCATTTCCAAAGCGGCGTCACCAACGGACGCCGCTCAAATGCCTCTGGGCGCAATTGGGTAGTCCTTCAACCAATCAGACCAAAGAACCGGGTGACGTGGCAGCAACAGCGGCATCAACGGGTTGCTGCGCTTCAGTGGCCGTCATGTTGAATGTAAACAAAAAGCTGCTTGCCGTCGTTGTGCTATCATCATTGTGTAAAGCCCGCCTCAACGGTTGTGATTGGTGCATCGATTTGGAAAAATTGGAAATGGGTTGGATGGGCTCTTGGCCAGACTGACTTGCAGAGCAAATCTCAAATTTGCCAGAAGTTCGTCAGGGTTTTCCCAGGCTACCAAATAGAAGGAAGACAAAGAATACTAATAGGAGCAATACATATACATGTTTCATTACACAGATGTGGTCCTTGGAGAAATTAAAATACCAGATGGGTTAACTGATACACTTCTGACGTCTCTGGAGTTCTACTGATGTCACCAACAAGGAAATACACTGGCGCATTAATGAATTAAAGAATATCAATAAGACCAAACAATATTGTTTTCTCCATGATTCAGGAAACTCGTAAGGCTAGCTTTTATTAAACTTACATGGTTAGGTTTGTGCAGCTCACACGTATGCAATTCATGTGGTATCAAAATTGATAAAACATGAACTAATTGCAGCACTAAAATGACTACTAACCCCACCCAACCGGTACGTCACGTTTTAACAAGGCACCTTGAAAAACAAGTGAGCAAGAGTGATTTGACAGGCGAAGGCATTACTGTAATTTTCGGAGACATCCTGTATTGATCATGACAGCCAATGGATGTTCACCTTCACCTCTGGGACAACCAATGATATGTTCTCTGAGTCACAAGAGGGGGGGGGGGGCAATGGGCCCAAAAGAGCCAGGCATCAATAAAGTCATGAGGGGGCCTCTGGGTGAATGAGTTTAACTGTGATTAATGAAATGGCTTCTAAATGGGATGCTGGCATGCTATTGGCTGAGCGTCAGACAGGAAATCACAAATCACAGTGCAGGATTGTGGGTACTCAGTCTCATTTCTTCCCCCGATAAGACGCGGGTGACTCAGTGGGGGAGATAGGGAGAAAAAAACTGAGCTCTTTGAGGGAAAATAAGAGGAAGAGACGGAAACAATAAGAGCTTGAGCTATGAGTGTGGCACCAAATAATAATGAGCAATGCAGGAAATAAAACAATTCAAATGCACACAAGCTGATGAGTAGGGTGACCAGACGTCCCTAAAAATCGGGACAGTCCCAAAATCCAAGCAGTTGTCCCGAATCCTTAATCCTGCCCTAATTGTCCCAAAAAATTAGAGCAAAGTCTCAAGAGCAGACTCTCGAGTAGTTATAGTCTGACAGAACATTAAAAACTGTTAATGGTGATTGAGTCGTCCTGCAGCCAGCTCCCGGTCCAGCAGTTGGTCCTTCCAAAACGTTCCGAAAGTCCTCCTATGTCTGCCTGTTTGTGTAATGTGCATGCCGGTAATCCCAATATAACTGGCTGTAGTGCTTTATTCCATTTGAAGCTGTTTATGCTGCCTGGTTAAAGTTTGATGAGATCTCTACTAGTAAATGAACACAGTTAGAAATTTGGAGAGTGACGCATTGCGGAAAATACATCAAGTCTGTATGTGTGTGAGTGTGTCTCTACCATGCTGTCAAAATTAGCTCCCACCAAAAACACAGTGAATACTGTCTCTTTGTTTGATAGTGGAATGAGTGCACGTGTGTTACATGCGTCCTTGGCTGTCTGGGATCTCTGCGTGTATGCATGTGCTTCATCTGTGAACCCGGCCTACATGGTGTGTTTGTCCGTGTTTGTGTGTGTCGATGGCGGAAATGAGAGTGTGAGATTGGCATGTAATTATCAGAGTGTCAGCTCAGTGCTAGGTCATTCATCCTCTGACTGTCATCGCTCCACACCCTCTAGGACTCCACTACACTGAGAGTTAGTGTAAGTGTGTATGTGTGTATGTGTGTGTGTGTGTGTGTGTGATACATGCCTACAGTCTAAAATGTGAAGGGAGAAAAAGTGCAGAGATCCTTAAAAAAAACCATCAAGTCCAGCATAACTTCAAAGCTGTCTGCTTCCTCCATGCTGGGGTGAAAACTAACATTTGTTGTAGTTGCTCTTAACTCGCATTAGGACTTAAATTTGACAAAGTCTGTGAAGTCACATCACACTGAATAAGAGATGATTTAAAATCCAAAGGCAAACATGCACCAGCATAAAATACAGATCAATTACAGTTACAGAACATCATTTATTTTTCATAGAAAGCCCATGTTTTTAACATAACATATTTGCTGAAAACTGATGATGTGGAATTATGAAATCAAAAAAGGTTATTTAACTCTAGTTTGCAATTAGAGAAGAGGGTAAACTGAGTCTTGATAGATTTCATTCATCCATAGATTTCATTCATCCAAGTTCCAACATTAAGGTAGACTTGTCCTTGATTCAAGGCATGTTTTTTTTAAAGAGGAGTTTTTTTAGGCTAAGAACATCCCCATAAATCGTAAAACTAAAGTGGATGAAACTGGATGTAACCCAAAACTCCCAACATTTTATACAAATGAATCCGAAAATGGCTGCCAGAATGAATACCACCTTATTAGTAGTTTGATGCAGTGCTTCCACTTCCAAGAGCATCCTTTATTACTACTCCCTTACTAAAAGCAATCATTATTGCTATTATAATCAGGTCAAAAGGACATGCAGGCAAAATCAATGGTACTCAATGCTACTTATGTGATTTCATTGGTAAGGTTCTGCACCCAAAGGACACATTTTACTTTATTTATAAATGCTATAAGTGCATTCTCAGAAGACACACAACCCTGCCATTCCTTCTCATCCCATTCTCTCATTCTCAATCTCTTTTTCATGTGTTCAGTACGGAAGTACGATTGAAAAATATATAATTCCTGCTTTATTAGCTTTATGTCTGATGTCTGAGCTAAGAGCTCACGGAGTGATATTTACTTAATGCCTGATGTTGAAAACTTTACTTTGAGCGTGTTAATGTGCTGGGAAATCAACCCATAATCTTTAACACACAAACACTCGGATTTACTTGTCAGTCATAAAGAGTGAATTTAGTGTTGCCAAAAGCTCTGAAAACATCTGATCCTGCAGTCTTTCTAGTAATAAAAACCTGTGCTATTGCTGTTCAGTGCAATGCTATACCCAAAGC
Organism: Perca flavescens; assembly: GCF_004354835.1. Taxonomy (NCBI): domain Eukaryota; kingdom Metazoa; phylum Chordata; class Actinopteri; order Perciformes; family Percidae; genus Perca; species Perca flavescens. Next base: position 17,950,119 of record NC_041332.1, read on the forward strand.
ACCCTAAGCAACTCAAAGGCTCGGATTGTCAATATCAAGAATGTAACAATGTCATAGAGTTGCATTAATAATTAAAACGTATAGGGAAACATTAGATGGAATGAGCTCTTCTGTTGCTGCAGATACTCAATAATGACAAAGCAATCACATTGAGTGTAACTGCTGAATCATGCATTTAACCATGATGCAGATGATCAGCAAGAATGCTGAAGGAAAAGTTGTTTGAATCCCAAAATAACTCATTACCATTTTGTTTTCAACAGACAACTATTAAGTGCTCAGAAAGAATGTAACACGCTTGTAATTCTGATTCACACATATGATAGAATAAAATAATAACAACATAAAAAATCACCATGACTCATAGTAATGTACTTTTCATGTACCAAACAATCAACCAGCTAGTGTGTTATTAGGCTTTGTGAACCATGAAGAAGAATAAGTAATTGCATAAAACTAAATAAAATCAGATCTTTACGGTTTACTTTGAGCCTCCCCGTGGTCACATTTGGAAGACGTACTGTATGTGTTTATTCATGTGTCAAACAAGTGTTATTAGATCATAGGAAGCCCCCCATCAGGCATCAAAATAAAAATAAATACCAAGCAATTAAGCAGAGATGAAACAAACGGCCTTCTCATATCGACGTCACAGCAACATATCTAGGACTTCACAGCAGCTTGCAAGGCTTGTGTCTTCAAGTAAATGCACTGTCACACTTTGTGAACAATCAAGCAAAATTAATCAGAGATTTAAAAAAAACGTGTTCTTTTATACAAGCAGCAATGCAATTATGATGGCTTTGCTGAAAATCTTCATTTGCATATATGAAAAAATAATAATTAATCAACAAAAATGCTACTGTCGTTCTTGAACAATAGTGCACAATTACGCAGAAATGAAAAGCAATCAACTTTCTTTCTTATACGTCATCATTTTTTGGAGCTGGTGTATTAACTGGTGTTTCAAACGTGTATTAGTCACCCAAAGAAAGATTGCTGTCATGCTTGATGAACAGTAAAGCACAACTAAGCAGAAATGCAGCAAAGGCAAGAGTCAGTTTTTTTACTTCATGCTCCTGTAGCCTGATTAGCCATTGGTTGGTCGGTATTTTAAATAAATATGTGTTGGATGGTCCGGTGAATGAATGAACAACACGCAGCACAGCAACACAATCCCTTTTTTCCTTTTGAGTCTGACCTTCTCAGCGCCATCTTTCCCTTTTCTTTTTTGGCTTTCCATCATTAGACTCACACATTGTCTGTTAACGTTACCGATATATTTCCAAACCTGAGGAGGAAAAAAAGAGGTGTTCGATGGCTTTACGTCATAGGCCGACCAGGACTATGCCATGCTATTGCCGTTATGCTACATCATCTAACGGCGCCGAGGTCGAGCAGTTGCTCTGAGAGCCCGGTGTGTTCCATACAGATGCTGAAAGGATGCCTTGTGTGTCAGTATCACACGCTGGGGGCCACTGACCAAGCTGCCGTATTTGACGAGTTGGGAGTGAGAATAGGTTGAATGTGCGAAGATGGAGACATAAGCGCCCATACCGTGGGTGCTCCGGAGCACGAGCACCCACGGAAAATACTGAGCACCCACGTGAGCCAGACTGCCAGTAGGCTACATTCATTTTAAAATTAAACATTGCAGTTGGTGCTAAGTGGAGCGTCTGTCATAGTGTGATTGGTTATGTCGCTGTCAGTCCACGAAGCTGATCGCGGTTACGTGTCAGTTAAACTTTTCATCTCCAATCCTATCTGTTTTTGTGAGAAGTGGCGCTGTCCTGAGTTGAAAGATAGCCTACTTTACGGCTTTATTATCGAGTTAATAGGTGTGTGTGTTCATGTCGGCCGCTGTACATTTCCTATGGTTCTGAAATGCAGACATTTTTTGACTACTTTTTTTTTTTTAAAGGGAGTGCGCCCGTGAGCACCCATGGAGGAAAACATAAATCGGTGCCTATGGATGGAGAAAGGTTTTACTGTAACATGGATTTGAGAATCTGCAAACAGGCAACCTTCACTGTATGGTTTCATTGGTATTGGAAACAACTTTGAGGTGTTTTTAAAAGCTCTTGACTTGATCATTGATTTTGTCAAAGAAAGCACTAGGAAGGGTGTTCATTTTGAGAAAACTATCATGAACTAACTAAAACTAGTCAATGATCTACACTGTAGCAATGTTAATGCTTTTGAAAGAAGCTACAAACCATCTTCACAGTGGGCTCATTTGTTCGGAGTAATTATACTAAGGTATCACAGTTAATTAGACAATGTGATTTTCAGAAAATATGGTGAATGCTCCCTGTGGTGCTACATTTCTGGCATCCACAATACATTACTGATGATTTGCCTTGGTGTCCCAGGGTGCTGAAGCATTCTGCAGACATGACAGATGATGTTGGCTGCACATAACGTGCAATACATAACATATTCACTAGTCTTGCATTGCCAGACCTATCCCCACAGCGCTGCGGAAGAATGTGTGGCTAGTCCACACAACATTCCAGGATAGGAGAAAAACGTGCTCTGGTTTACTGGCTTGTCTTTGAACCAATCACAATCATCTTGGGCGGCGCTAAGCGCTGGACAGAGCAAAGGTGCCTCTGCAAAATAGCCTCCGGAAGGAACTTGTTTTGGTGGAAGATGTGTACGTTCAAAAGTAGTTTTAGTCGTGCAACAGAAAACTCAGATTGGACAGATAGTCTAGCTAGCTGTCTGGATTTTACCTGCAGAGATCTGAGGAGCAGTTAACCATATCCCTCATGAATCGAACAAAGTTTAGAATTCCAACACAAAGAAAGCGGAATGTGACGGACATCCGGCCGAAAATTAGGCACATCCGGTGGAACAATCCCGTACATGAAATGTTGTCGATATAGACTGCAAGTTCACTAAATAAACACAGAGAAAATTGATACGTACTGGACAGCAACAATTCTCAGCAGCAGTATTATTAATATATACCCTAGACCATTCTTGGACTGCACAGACATACTGTATATACTGTATCTCCTGTATTCCACACACACACACACACACACTTGTACTTGCAAATATTTGTTGTTGCTGTTTCCATTCATTTAAACAAGCAGTATAATGTTGCCATGGAATCTGTTAGTTATAGCTTCTTCTTTTTTTAAAGCTTATTTATTAAGATTTTGGCAAACTGGCACCATTAAAAATATGCCAAATTAGCTCTTAGCAGTTCCTATTTGCAACATACCCATGGGTGCACACACTATTACTGGAATACTTTGATACTGAAGAAAACCTGAAAATGTGATGATTCTTAGGCAAGTTCTGGAGTTATAAGGAAGTGTAAGTTACACTTAATCTAAAAATATAGTTATCATGTCTGTGTGTTTGACTGAGTTATGACTCAGAGAGGGAGTTCTATTTTTGACCAAATTGAGCAATTTCACCTCATGCAGTATCTTTGTCTCAGGTCTCTCCCTCTGCACCTCCCCTTCAACTCTCCCGCACCACCCTGGGGAGGTGCGCCTCACAGTTTGAAAACCTCTGGTCTAAGCTTTGCAAAAATGTCTGTTAATTTTTACTTTACATTAATTTGGAATAAATTACAGGAAGCTACATATTACTGTACAAATCTTGCTCACAAATAAACAAACTACATTTGTATTGGTTATAGATTTACAGTTTGGGTGCAAGATAAAGCTTTTGTTAGTCTCGTCTCCTCTCTCATCCCCACCCTTCGTCTCTTCTCTTCCCTCATCTCCCCTCCCTTCCTCTCTTTTCTTCCTGTCCTTCTGCCCATCTCCTTTTCCAATCTCCTGTCTTTCTCCCTTCATCACTTGTTCTCCTCTCTTACTCCTTTACTTTAATTAAAGGACAGTGAAAAAGGCAAAATCCTGGATGGCCTTTGATGTACTTGTCCGCTACTCTCTTCAGAGAAGTCAAGGTACAGTATGAGCTCTGCCAGCCTTAGACCGTCCTTCTGCCTTTTTATTTCTCTCTTCTTTACTCTGTCTCTCGCTTCCCTCCATTCTTGCTCTTGTTCAGCAACCCTCTCATCCAGGCGGTATAATCGATAGAAGAGTTCTTACTGAAGATCTTATTGATGTACTGAGACTCACTTGGCTCATCAATAGAAACAATGATCACTCGGAGAGAAGGCGATGGAGAGAGAGAGAAACTGAGACTCTCTCTCTACAATCGTCATGTTTTCTTCAGCACATCCAGTAATGGTTTTTAAAAAGCTGACATATAACTAACTGCCTACACTGCCCTGAGTTACATTTAAATGCACTATTGACTGCACCAAGGCCAGTATGGAAGTTTCTAATTGGCTGCAACAGCCAGAAGAGGCAAATATAGTGCGCTCATTATGTGTCTGTGACGCTGGACTAATGGAGATGATGTAGAAAGATGACGGCCAAAGAGCCAAGTAACATTAAGTCAGTGATAGAAATCAAATGGATAGAAATGTTGTATAATCCTAATTAAGCAGATTGATAGGTCTACCATTTACATTATAACCCTATATCCTGGCGGGCTGCATTAGCCTTAAAGGGACATTGCAACCTAACACATAGACAGATAAGGCTGCCTTGGGGTACTCAGGGTTTGACATGTGTAAAGGCAAAGTTGTATTTCAATTGTTCACTCGATCATTACTTGAATGAGCTGAATGAGTTCATCAATGAAAACAAACTGGATGACCACGGTTGGACTTAGCATACAGCTGTGATCCTATACTGCTTGTATTCAGGACAAAGACACCTGAGTAGTTACTGTATTTGCATGCTTTGGCTTCCACTTCAGTGCCTCTCCAACAAATGTGCTTACAGTAATCTACCCCAGCTTCAGCAACCTCACACATTCACACATTTCCCATTAATTCAATAATTAATGTTATGCAAATAGAAAGGTGCTACTTTATTGCACTTACCAAGACAAGCACATTTTGAATCAATGAAATAGGCAGAGTGTTTAAGCTGACCGTTCATAACGGAGACCCCAAAATATTGAAGTATGATTAGATGATGGCCATGTTTGAGATGACATAATCAATACAGTTACTTTTTTAAGCATAAGCCTAAACCAGTGATTTTTTTTAATGTAAGTAAAACAAATATATTTTACTATAGAGACAAAAACAGCAAAACAAAGGGGTTTGCAGCACCGGCTCTTTATTTAAATATATACAGCATAAATATACTCATAAAGCTATTTTCATTGTTACTTTGGTGTCATTCTGTCTTTGTGAGCTTTTGCAAATTGGGGAGCTCAACATGCACTAAAAGACAAATATCCCAAGAAACTGTGAGTCATGACTCAAATACACAGTCTTGATGTTTGACAACCTGAAAGAATTAAGTTGGAAGCAACCCACAATTAAGGCTTATGATAGGGTGTTCAAATTCCCAACTGGTGAGGATAATTTTAACTCAAAGTAACACGAGATGCCACCTCATTGGTTAATGACGGCTGCGTTGCTTCTAAACAAGGCAATAGCCTTGAACATCTACAGTACCAGTTGAGCTCTATCGTCAGTGGTATAATATGCATATATTCAGCTTCATTTATATCCACTAAAGTAAGCATGTAACACAAAGTGGAAACATGGGGCTTCGAAAGGCCCCCCCAAAGATCACATCCTCACAGAGAACATTGGAATAACATTGCTTGAGAAAAAAAAGCTTTAATATAGTTAAAGTAATAAATGTTGTAATTTTGCTAGCAACATATTTCAAATGTTGTTTAATTCACTAACGTAAGTCATAATCTAATTTCAAATACTGAGGGGGTTCAACAGGTTTTACAAGCACACACACACACACACACACACACACACACACACACACACACACACACACTTGCACGCAGCCACACGCGCGCGCACACAAACAAACACACACACACACACACACACACACACACACACTCCAGATCTGTCACCAGCAGACTGTAAATAATAGGCAGGATATGAAACCATTTCCAAACAAAAACCCCATGGTTTGTTTGTGTGTGCGTGTTTGTGCGTGTGTGTGTGATTGTTTCTGGTTATACCCTGTAGAGGAGGAGGCGTTTGCCCAGTCCAGTGCTCTTTCTTCCAGTCTGGCAGGCACACAAGGGGAAGTGAAGAGATAAGTTGAAAGGAGAAGTTCCTGGAGTCAGTGTACGTGCAGGATATGGTCTGATTGAGATAGACACTGACTGATTGCTATTTGGACCCCGCTTACATCATCAAGTCAGTCTCGGTCTCCACCAGGTCTTGGGATCAATTCAATCAATTTAAAATGAAAATCAATTTAAAGTGCAACCAGGAACTGATTACATTTGTAAATAATGTGCCTTAATACCACATTATACTGTGTATGACAGTTGGAAAAGTGTAAATGATGAAGTCATGTATTTGAGTTCTGTAAACCATCACTGCAGATTGATTCTACAACCTTGTTAACCAATGTTATGCTTTCTGTTTGACAATCAATATCATACAATAGGTTTATCTCAGGAACATATTTTCAAATTGACAAGATTACTATCAAAGTTTTGCATCCAGCTGTTGGGTTGCAGAGTCTGTGCCTGAGGCTGGAGACTGACTCACTGCAGGATAAGAACATAGTCAGTCCCTTATGGTGGAACATGAAGACATTTAATGTGACAACTTTTGTAAGAGATGTGAATGAGTGTGTTTTGACAGACATGTTTTGCTATGGTAAGATAAGTATTGACAGAACAGGCAGCCGTGGTGTATTACCAGCTAAACTGGGGGAAGAACCAGGATGAGTCACTGCACCCACGGGTGCTGTGTGCTCAGAGATGGGTGAAAAACTATAATCTCCCACACACACACACACACACACACACACATAGACACGCAATTTCAGAAAACTCTGACATGTGCACACAATAATGAATTGCACACACAAACAGTATCAAACCTAGAAACCCTCATGGTGCACATCATACAAATATATGAATGTGCTTGAGGGTCGAGACCCGAGGTTACATTAGCCGCTACCATAACACGCCAAAATCTCCAAATGAAAAGTTGCATTGTGGGTGGGGTTTGACGAGGAAGAAGAATGCATGGAATGAAATAGATGATATCACTGGTTCGGCTGCATTGATTTTGAACCTTAAACAACTGTACATTGTGATGTTACAGGAGAGCAATGCTAAATCGGTGGAGTACTCTTTTATTAGGTGAAACTTTGCTATCCTGTATTGCCATTTGATTGAACATAAAATGCAATTTAACCTCTAGGTAGTTCTTAAAAGTCTTTGTAGTTACTGATCAGCATCCAGCATTAACATACTGGCTTACGCTGGTCCATCTATAATCATTTAGTAAAAACTTTGACTGTTTTGTAGGGCCCAACCAGTGTTGGATTTTTGAGTCTGAAACCAATGATGAAAATTGAGACCCACACAAACCCCAGATCATGACATATAACTGTTGGTATTTATTTTTTAACATCAAATTATACACATCAAGCACAACACATTTTTTGGACAACAAACATTGCTTACATTTAATCTCAACCTAAAAATATATTTTTGATTCCAGCCAGAACTACCCAGCCAGCAATGACATGTGGGGCCCAGATGAGGGCTTCATGGGCCCCATTATGGGCTTATACCCGGGATCCACATTGGGGCAAGCCGTGGAAGCCCAGACATACTAAAAGTGGGACCTGTAAGGGTACTGCATGGGTCTTAATTGGGCACTTCATGTCAGACCCATTTGGGCCCCACCTGCCCAAATGGGTCTAAAGTGGGCTTGCACCCGGGATCCAACCATGGCTACCCAGATGGGCTTTAAATGGGCTCTGTAAGAGTCTTATGTGGGTCCTAACTGGGCAATTCATGCCAGACCCATTGGGGCCCCACCTGCCCAAAGGGCGTTTAAAATGGGCTTGCACCCGGGATCCACACGGGGGCCAGCCGTGGATGCCCAGATGGGTTTTAAGTGGGACCTGTAAGGGTCTTATGTGGGATCTTAATTGGGCACTTCATGTCAGACCCATTTGGGCCCCACCTGCCCAAAGGGGTTTAAAGTGGGTTTGCACCCAGGATCCAGCCGTGGATGCCCAGATGGGCTTTAAAAGGGACCTATAAGGGTGTTATGTGGGATCTTAACCTGGCAATTCATGTCAGACCCATTTGGGCCCCACCTGCCTAAAGAGCGTTTAAAATGGGCTTGCACCCGGGATCCACACGGGGGCCAGCCGTGGATGCCCAGATGGGTTTTAAGTGGGACCTGTAAGGGTCTTAACTGGGTTATTCATGTCAGACCCATTTGGGCCCCACCTGACTAAAGGGGTTTAAAGTGGGCTTGCACCAGGATTCAACCGTGAATGCCCCTATGGGCTTAAAGTGGGCTCTGTAAGGATCTTATGTGGGTCCTAACTGGGCAATTCATGCAAGGCCCATCTAAGCCCAACCATGCCAAATGGTTTAAGGAAGCAATCTAAGAAAAACGAAGAATGAATATAAGTCCAAGATAAATAAAAGACACTTGACGCTTTGAACTGCAAGAAATATATTGTTAAATTGAACAACAAAAATGATCTTTAAAAAACAATTTAAATGTCACAACATACCAGTAAACAAATCAAAAATATATTTTTTAAAAATCTCTGAAAAAAAACATCTCTCCAAAAAAATACATTAATACAAAATTGTTACATCGAACAACAAACAATCTTTAAAAAACAATTTAAATGTCACAACATACCGGTAAATAAATCAAAAATATGTTTTTTTTTTAAATCTCTGAAAAAAAGAAAAAAAACACCTCTCCAAAAAATACATTAATACAAAATACACTCATGGCGTCTGTGTGTTGGACGCTCCTTTTTCTCTTTGGGCTCTTGCAGCCCTCTCCCACGGTCACGTGCGCCGGTAAACCACTTCAACAGCGCCATTTCCACTTCTTTGCGGTTCACATTTTGAGTCATTGCATTACTCTTCAGTGCACCTAAAAACAAAGGGGCATAAGTCAATTTAGCAAGGTTCTTTTTTACTCCAACAAGTGCATGTTCTGCTCTTTCAATGGGTTATCTCAGTCCGTTTTTTAGCGCCAACACTCACGGAGATATTCAAGCAGTTTAGCACTGTGATGGCCACAGCCGTGGCCACACAGCCATCTTAACCCTTGTGTGGTCCTTCGGGTCTTGGTGACCCAAAGGACAACACAAGGGGTTAATACAGCACCTTAGTGCTTGTTTGTACAGCATTTTGGTCAGCTTAAACTGTGTTTAAATGTGCTCTAGAAATAAACTTTACTTACTTACTTTACAAGAGACAGGGTTTAGAGCAATTCTCAACAAAGTAAACAAAAGTACATAACCCTTGTTTTGTCCTTTGGGTCACTGGGACCTGAAGGACAACATAAGTGTTAAAGACTACCTCATACACTCACATTTATCTTAGTTCATGCGGTTTTCCTTAAGATTGGTTTCTATATCTTTTCAGACACATTATATATTTTGTTGTAAACATTTATTTAGTTTTAAATAACTTACAGGGCACTGGATTTGGTTTACATATATACTTTATTAGTTTTGGATTGGTTTTCTAATATAACGGTTCTTTGAGGTTACCAGTGTTGCGCATTCCACACCCTGGAGTTAGGCATGCAGGCTGCAGGGACAAAAGGGTAGCATCTGGAACTACAGCAGCTAGGGTGGTGGCTAAATTGGACTCTACCACTACTTGTTATGTCAGGGGGGAGTTAGCTTTATTTGTCCTCAAGATATTTGAGTTTTGATTTGTATTGTCTTTAGTACATTTATTCAGTTAATGTTAATTAAGATTACATTTCTTTTGGAGTAAGTGTTTAGTTGTTTTCTTTTGTTATTTGTAATTTAAATATTAGTGTTATTGTTAGTCTCCCCCTGGGTGTCAAACCTGGTCTGATCACCCAGTATATAAGTCCCCTTTGTTTCTTGTATAGGAGGTCAGTTGTATTTTTGAGTTTGTTATGTTCAGAGCTTAAGTTCAGTTTGTTTGTTTGTTTGACCTCTTTTAAGGGCCCAAACTTTATCTTTATTTGTTGTCAGAATTTTTTGTGGGTAAAATAAAAACCCCTTTTTTGAAATCTCCTTGTGACTCCTCATGCCTAACTGCTTGGTCCCTGACAAGCACCATGGATTTCTTTTCCAGTTAGTGCTCACCTTTCTTTGAAAAAAAGTCAGTTACCAATTGTTTCCCCTCATTCTGTTTTCTCTCCTCCTCCTGTCTTTCCTTTCTTTTTGGTAGCATGATTTGGCTTTCTTTGAGAAAAGACATTTCTACAACAGAAGTTTGCGCTCCACCAGACGCTCAACTGAACTAGCTAATGTAATGCATGCAGGTGGACTAAACCATTTGGCACATTAGCAAGGGGGGGTGGGGGGTTGAGACCTTTTTGTATACAAAATAGTCAGTCAATCAACCAAGTTATTCTGCCAATACACTAACTTTACATTTCATCTGATATGCATTATGAAATGTTATTAGGAAATAAAAATATCCAGGTAAAATAAAATATATTCCAGACTTTTCAAGGGCCGTCTCTCCCCTTGGGCCCTGGTAATCAGTATTGGTTTTACCCCTAGTCCGATGCCCCTGGTGTCCGTGCTGCTGCTCGTCTTTATCCAGAGAGAGCAAACACTAAGCGACGCACAGGTCTGCTTCAGAGCTCCGTCTATTGTGATATATTAATTATTATTATTAATTATTACAACCTCTCCCGCTGTTTTTCCTTTTGGTTAGATTCTACATCAGATTAAACAGCACAAACCAAACATACAGATCACTGTACAATCTGCAGTGTTATTTCTCTGGCAAAATAATATTTCAACTTACCTCAATTTGTGAATGTCTGATAGAAGTTCTCCTTGAAGTCACAGCTAGCAGCAGTGCTTTCCGAATGGACTGCTAATGTTTTGAGCGCGAAACAAGGCCTTTGCATACAGGCCCCTTATAGATGTCCTAAGAACTGCCTGACCAAATAACAATTAAATACAGTAAAATTCGTAAATTGAGAGAATTAACAAACGTTAACTGCTCCGCTGGCTTCATTATGAATGAGCCTAATTAGGTGTTGTGTGCATAACAGGCAGAAAGAGTACTGAAAATCTGTACTCAAGTACAAGTACTGTTACATTGCTAAAATGTTACTCTGTTACAAGTAAAAGTACTGGTGTTAGAGAAATACTCAAGTAAAAGTACAATTTGTAAAAAAACAAAAAAATAACTATAAGAGTATTAGTTACTTTTAACCACCGTCACTTCTCCAGACTAGGGCTGGATGTGCGTTTTCCTTTACCAAAAGTTAAAATGCCAACAATCTATTAATCATTAATAATTGATTAGATACAAAACAAGTGTTTTCCCTCATTTTTTTCTCAAACAGATCTACTGTACCTTTTACAGCCAACACATCAGTCATTGTTGGTGTATGAGCTACACCTTGATAGAAACACATGCTACTCCTTGGTCCAAGGACATCTATCAACACAGAAGTGGAAGACAGATTGATGATGAGGCCTCCTGCAAGTCCTCTTCTAACAAATATTGAATTACAATTTCCTAAGAGGTAATAAATGCATCATATTCATGTCCATAAAGGGACTAGCTGTCTGTGAGCTATTTGGCCTCATCTTCAAAAATGAAGTACCGTAAAACTTCGAATAGGATCCCGGAGTTTTATTTGATCAAATAGAACATTGGGACAGGCATCTATGGGATGTGGATAACCGTATGGGGTTATTTGTAGGGATGCTTGACATTGATTTTGTACCGATATCCGATATACCAATATTGTCCAATGCTTAATTTCCGATACCGATATTAGCCGATACAGATACCAAAACATATGATCGTTTATAGGCTTACTGCCCACTGTTCCATGACTCCCTTGATACTGGGGATTTGAATGTTTTGAAGGACTAGCCAGCAACCGTTAGGCTAACTGGGGTGCGGTGCTTACTACCCCTTCGAGAGAAGATGCCAACTGAACATTTCTTTGACTGAGGTAAACTGAAAACAAATATCCACACAATAACAAAAATTCAACTCATTCCACTCATTGGGGCTTAGATCTGCCCTTCTCAAGAATTTATTTACTCTACAAACCCTGTGTATATGCTGGTTGGCCAACAACCTACACCCAAATTTTGTCTGCATTCGCTTTGAGAGGAAACAAGCTTTCCAATAAGGTATAAAATGACATACTTTAGTCATTTTAAACCATCTCAAAAACCGATACAGATATTAACCGATATTGAATTTTAAAGCCAATATCGGCCGATAATATCGAGCATAGTTATTTGTCTAAATATGTGTTTCTGCCCCAAGGGACAGGCGTCTGGGACTGGGCTATTATTTGAAGTGTTACGGTACGCCTGCAACCTTTCTGAGAGTCCACTAATCAGCATAATTCAACACAGCGTAAACTTTGACATATTTTGATGTTTTTTACATTTTTGGGAAGTTACATTTTTCATTTTCTGCACGACTAACAAAAATGACTGATGGATTGTTTTGGCGAAAGATCTACATGTATGCAATGTTTGTTCTTTGGTGACTAGCGTGACTTGAAATGTATTGAGTTACAATTACTAAATCTCAACATGCTTGATTAGCCTAAATGTAGAGTTACAACAAGTTACTAAAAATTGTACAGTAAGTAATTACATAACTCAATAGGCCTACATAGTTACTTTGCGCCTCTGCCATGCAGGACCCATATACCTGTTCCCAGATTAAATCCATGCCCACTCGGCACATAAATATGTCATGCAAGACCCATATATGTGTTCCCAGATCAAACCCATGCCCACTCGGCACATAAATATGTCATGCAGGACCCATATATGTGTTCCCTGATCAAACCCATGTCCACTCGGCACATAAAAATGCCATGCAGGACCCATATATGTGTTCCCTGATCAAACCCATGGCCACATGGCCCATAAAAATTCTATGCAGGACCCATACATGCGTTCCCAGTTCAAACCCATGGCCACTTGGCCCATAAAAATGACATGCAGGACCCATATATGTGTTACCAGTTCAAACCCATGGCCACTTGGCCCATAAAAATGCCATGAAGGACCCATATATGTGTTCCCTGATTAAACCCATGCCCACTCGGCCCATAAAACTTCTATGCAGGACCCATATATGCTTTCCCAGTTCAAACCCATGCCCACTCGTCCCATAAATGTCCCATTCAAGACCCATATATGTGTTCCCAGTTCAAACCCATGCCCACTCGGCCCATAAAACTTCTATGCAGGACCCATATATGCTTTGCCAGTTCAAACCCATGCCCACTCGTCCCATAAATGTGCCATTCAAGACCCATATATGTGTTCCCAGTTCAAACCCATGCCCACTTGGACCATAAATATGCCATTCAAGACCCATATATGTGTTCCTCTCAATGCAACATCTTTCCATTATTGAGAAGTGCCTTGTGTCTGGGAGTCGGGTGTGCAGGTAGTGATGTGTTTCTATTCTATTATTCTAATTGTTTAGAATGAATAAAAGAAGAAGTAGGTATTCAGCAGCAACTAACGTATCATGACTGAACAGACTAAGGAAAGAAGGCCACCTACAGGAACTCGGACATCATCAATAGATACACACTATAAAAAGACATCACATCACTGAAGATGTGATTTGATTGACAGGTAATGGAAATCACAAAACTTTACCAACCTGTGCAGACACATAAAGCTGCTCTGCCTCCTCACAATTCCCTTTCTTCATTTTCATTTCTCTCTTCCTCTCTTCTCTCTCCAAAAGAACATATGTGTGTGTGAAAGAGTGTGTGGGAGGAGGGCCTTCCTACTATTTTCACAGGGAGATGGTGAGAGGGACTGTAAACCAGGCCAGAGAGTGGGAGGGATGGAGAGATGGTAGATGGAGATAGTAATGGAGGGACAAAGGAAGCTTTACAAGTAGGGAAATTGTAATGTAGGGAGCTCAGAAACAGCAGTTTGAGTTTGATGATTCTACATGCTTCCATTTATCCCCAACTACTATGAAGTGTGCCTGCTGTAAAGTGACTACTTCCTTTCAGTATCAAGCGATGTCATTATTAGGAGAGGATTCGCTGTAATTTAAAGCCATATCCTTCTTCATTACCCCTGAAATAACATTGTCACAAACAAATAGATCCTTTTTGTCATCAAATGCTTGAAATTAGTTTGACAATGTGGAAAAAAGCAACGGGTTAGTTGGATTCCATTTTGTGTGACAAAACAGGACAAGGCTCGGGTGGCGCGTGATAAGCTATAGCGACAAAGCATGCGACAAAGGCATGCTGAAATGCAGTTTGTACAGCAAATTAAAAAGAAAGCATTTCAATATAAATGTACTCACCTCCTCATGAGTCTGAATCAATGTGTCTTCTAAAACAGCTCCGTGTAGCCGAAGACCTAAGTCAGCAGCTGCGTCACAGCGCTCCTTCGTATCCTCTTTTTACCCCACAGCTGTCTTAATCGGGTGAAGGCCAGAGAGGATGCAGCATCTGCCATTTCAACGTATGCTCACTAATGAACGTCAAGTTGGACCACATTCTAGTGTCAGCACAAAGTAGTTCACCACATCAAAATGAATAATATCTTTCTCAGCATTTGTTTTTAACATGCATGTCCTACTTCGGAATTAGCAGTGAGACACAGATTCTCAGTATGAGGCCCAGGTTGATCTAGAAATGGTCCAATCACATCTACCTGTGCTGCCGAGGAAACTTTTAAAAACTGGCTGCCTAAACAGCTGCCATGTAGATCCAACTAGAAATCAGTTCCTTTCATTCAATTTGTCTAGACAGGGCTGATATATTTTTTGGTTGTGGAATATTGATTGTAAATACTATTTTTTTGTGAAAACCCCACAAGCCCTAGACCCATATGGGTTAAATATCACCAGCTTAACAGACTGAGGTGAGTTGGGAGTGGAGGGCCCCTGGCTAGTGTACTCATGGCTGAATCAATAGCACTTACAGTAGTTTTTAGAGGGCAAAATTACAGCTTAAAGTTTGAAAGAAAACACTTAAAAGAGTGCTTTGGGGGTGGCCTATAGCTTGCCCCATGTAGGCTCGGTCCTTGCCAGCGGCTCGAGTTCGAATCCGACCCGAGGCCCTTTGCTGCATGTTCCTGTCTCTCTTCAGCTGTTCTAAATGAAGGGAAAACCCTAAGAAATGAAAAAATTAAAGAGTGCTTTGGTGGATATCAGGGATAGGACAAAACCCTGTTAGCATGGCACAAGTATGGAGGCTGCAATGCTCATACATTTTCATGGCAGTTATACTTCTTTGAATGTTGTGCTTAATTTGTTAAAATCATGAAGGTTTCATCCTCTAATAGCATGTGCTGTAGGCTAATAGATGCTCATTTATTGAAGAATATGGAAAATAAACACCAGGAAAACATTAAACCTTTTAGAGGCGATAAAAACTATCCTTAATGTGCAGACTTACAGAAGCTAGTGGTTTAGCAGTTAGCCCGGAGACATCAGAATGGAGCTATACTCCAGGTTGTATGCTGTGCAGCCAGCTGATCTTGTCGGTATTTGGAGCATCTATACTGTGAGTGGAGGTTACTGTGGGTGTTGTTGTAGTTGAAGTGAACAGAATATTAATCAGAATGGAGGACTGGAGACAAGACCAGATGATGGATAGTCTTGGATTCATTACTTCATGTTTCTGCTGGATGTTTTCGTAATTCTTGTAAAGGCACGCTTCAGAGCTCAAATGCACAGAAAAGGCATACAAGACCTGGAGTTGTTTGTGTATGAGGTATACATAAAATGTAAACACTCAGCTACACTGACTGTGGCTCTCCAGAGTGGCTAATATCAGCAGTTAACTGACTGCCTTATATAAATTGTATATTTATTTTTTTTTTTATTAAAACCAAAATATATTGAACATGAACATGTCTCTTTAAGGGACAGTTGTCTTTATGTTGCATGCCAGAAAGACTAATTAATTCAAAAAACTTGCTTGGGGCTTATTGGAATTAAATAAAAAACACATAAGCAGCTCTGTCCCTGAGGAACAAAAGGAGCGATAGAGAGGAGAAAGAGCAGAGGAGGGAAATGAAAGCCACAATGGATAAGAGTCCATCCCCAGAGTTTCCAGATTTGGACTGGATGATCATATGGCATATTATGACAAACCCACATACTCACACAGTGTGTCAAGGTATGTGCATGTGGTTGTGAGCATCTGTGTATGAGTCACAGATGTTAGTGTCAGATCCTCAGAGCATAAAGTTAAATAATCACAATCATAGTTTCAGAGAGAGAGAGAGAGAGAGAGAGAGAGAGAAAGGACTAGAAAGACAGAGAAGAAGAGGCTAGGGGATATTGAAGGACAGAAAGTACCGCAGGCTAATCCTTTGAATCTTCCGAAAAAAAAAAAAAAAAAATCATGGAATGTGAGACGTAAAAGTGTGTAAGTGCTTTACACGTGTTCGTGTGCGTGTGTGCACCTGCCTCCTGTGTGCATACAACAGTCATCAGTGAGTTGGGTTGTCATTCCTTATCCAAAATATTCCTTTGATCAAAGATCTTTTCTTTTTCACTCTTTTCTCAGAAACACTTTGAATGGAGGACAGCAGCAAAGGGGAGAGTGAGGAATGAAGGAGAGATGGAGAGAGCAAATGAGGTGAAAATAACCGAGGGGACAATATGTAAGGTTTTCTACAATGCAAAGCCAATGTGTTTTTTTTAAAGTGAGTGAAAGAAAATGAAAGAAAAATACAAAAAAAGCAGTCAAAAAAATTCTAAATTATAAAAATATCGACATAAATGAAATAAGAATGGCATAGCATTGACATAACTATTAATCATATATGTGTGTTTATATATAATACATAATACATTGAATGTAGCATACCTGTACCAAGCTCCTTCATATTAACTAGCGGTAAAAAATGTCGAAGAGGAGCTCCGTACTACAAAGCGGCGATTGCTAGTTGTTTGAGCCGCTACAGACCTCCGTCACAGCTCGGTCGTATCAGCATTTAGTAGATGTGTTGAGCCGCAACAGAGTTCTTCAACACCGCCTCTGGTGCTCCGCATGGTGCTCGGTGAGGTCAGCTGTAGCTGGTGGTTCAGTTATTCAAGAATAGGTGACTGTCAGCCGGGGTCAGATCACCGCGAGCTGCCGGTCATTTCGGCGGAGATTACGGTTAAGTAAGTAATGAAACGAGTAGTTAAGAAAATAACTAATGTTAGTCCCTGTTGCTGCCATGTTGTTTGTGTATCTCTATGGCAAAGGAGAAAAACGATTTTAATTAAACAATTCAATGTAAACTACACATTCAAGTTAATCGACAAAATCGATTTATCGCCCAGCCCTAACGTTTGCACAACAATTTGTATGATTCGTATCCTAAATTCAGCGACCGCTGGCTGGTCATGTGATGACCGGTCCCATGACAGTTAAGTTTAGCTGTCTTTACAGTTAAATTTAGCAGAGAAAATGTGATTGTGAGCTAGGTACAGGGCGCTGTGAGGGGCCGGACGTTTCAGAGGCTGTTGCAGTTGAGTTTAGCTGACAAAAGGTGACAGTCATGCGGCAACGGTAGTTAAGTTAAGGCACCAAAATGACTAGTTTAGAAAAAAGATTGTGGTTTGGATTAAAACACCAGCCCTCTTAAATAATACTCCTGGGACACAAAGACCTGTTTTCGGGGTGAAAGTCTTGTTTTTTCCCCCTTAACCTCCCTAGTGACACAAACTCCACTGCCCCGCTTGAAAGCCCTGTGTTTTATGACTTACCCATCCACCCTGACCTTCTCCCTAAACGGACCAGAGCGGTCTCATAGCAGCAGTCAATGTGATGCATACAGTAATTAATAATCAGAATACATACCAATTACAGTGCTTTACTGTTCGTAGCTATATGTACGAATGGTTCATGAGAATAGCCTGACTAAAACGAGATAAGAAATGCCATAGTTATCATAGCTTATCATAATCACACTTTTGAGAACTGACACACGTATAGTAGTATAGAAACGATATAGGAACACTGTAGTGACACTGATGGACGATTTAATGAAGAAGAGAGAGAGAGAGAGAGAAAATGTATTCACATTTTGTACTTTGCTAAACAGTCATGCCAGTGATGTTATAGAACAGCACTAAAAGAGAGAAAGAGAGAGAGAAAAGTAGAATGTCTTTTTGTCAGAGGACAGTAATGACGGATTGGTAATGCACAGAAATAGACTCACACCTTCCAAAGAGAGAGCAAGAGAGAGAGGGAGCAAGGAGAAAAGACGTAGGCTGACTAGCTCAGAAGAAAGAGAGAGACATGGAGGATGGCGAGAGGTGATGAAGACAGTGATTTAGAGTGAGAAAAATGGATTTACGGAATGGCAAGTGGCCACGGGAGAGGAATGTGGGGAAGGAAGCTGGCACCGGAGAAAGATAAGTAAAGTGGGAAAAAAGGGAAAGGAGGGTGGGGAATGATTTACAGACGGAGAGCAGGATTTGAAAAATGAAAGGAGAGAGAGGAGGAGTAGTAAGAAAGTAAAACGAGAAAGAGAGGGTTCGAATGAGGGAATAGGTGGGATGCAGAAAAGAAAAGATGGCGATGGAGAGAGAAAAGGTGGAATAAGGCATACATGACGGAAGGAGAGAGAGAAAGAGAGAGAGAGAGAGAGAGAGAGAGAGAGAGACAGAGAGAGAGAGAACAACTGTGTACTGCTGACATATTGATCCATATAGTGACCACCCTCCCACTCCTTCCTTCAGCCCCAGCATGGATTACTGTCGGCCTCAAACCACATAGGTCACTGGTCACACGACAGACACACACACACACACACACACACACACACACACACACACACATATGGACAAAAAAAAACAGCAATTTAAACTACGGCAGTGTTGACAGGAAATATGTTAGATATACTTGTTTGGGGACTTCAATCCAAACAAGAAGCACACACACACACACACACACACACACACACACACACACACACACACACACACACACACACACACACACACACACACACACACACATTCCTAGGAGCACTGTGGGACACCATTCTTTGTGTTCATTGATCCAGAGCAAGAAAAGTCAGACCACTCAAGCTGTGACAGAATCTTGGCTCACACGTTTATACTTACACACACACACATGCACACACTTGGCCTTCTTGTCACATCTTTTGCGTGCGTGCGTGCGTGCGTGCGTGCGTGCGTGCGTGCGTGCGTGCGTGCGTACGATATGCATGCGTGTGTGTGTGTGTGTGTGTGTGTGTGTGCGTGCGTGCGTGCGTGCGTGCGTGCGTGCGTGCGTGTGTGTGTGTGTGTGTGTGTGTGTGTGTGTGTGTGTGTGTGTGTGTGTGTGTGTGTGTGTGTGTGTGTGTGTGTGTGTGTGTGTGTGTGTGTGTGTGTGTGTGTGTGTACATGTGGTTTGCAGGGTGGGGGCAGGAAGATAAATGGACGGCAGGAAGGCAGAAAGGTTGTGGAAGGGAAGAGGAAGAGATTAAATGGAAGAAGAAGCAAGGGATGGAAGGGAGGAAAGAAGGTGATGTTGGAACAGACAAGTGAGAAAGAAAACAAATCTGCAAAGGATGGAAGAAGTAGAGAGGGATGTGAGATGGAGAGCAAGAATGGACAGAAAAGTAAATGAGAGAAAGGGAGGAGAGAAGCGCTGGCTGACATATTTACGGACAAGACAAAATCGTCTGTCTCGTCTAAATGCATGCTAGATTAAAGCGGGACATCCTGTGTGTGTGTGTGTGTGTGTGTGTGTGTGTGTGTGTGTGTGTGTGTGTGTGTGTGTGTGTGTGTGTGTGTGTGTGTGTGTGTGTGTGTGTGCGTGCGGTCTAACCAGACAGCAATCCCTGCTCAAGGCCAAAACTATATAGATCATATCCCAATCATCATATTATTGCCTTCAGCTCGAGATGAAAGAGAGAGGGAAATATGAATACAACAGTTTAACTGCCTCTCTCTCTCTTTCTGTCTATCAAATACACACATACACACCCACAGACACGCACTCTCTCTTTTCCTTAAACCCTCCAATTTACTTCCCATTTACTTGCTGCCTACCCCTCCATCTCCCTCCTCCTGTCTATCTTTTCTCTGCTTTTATCATTTTGTTTTCATCCAACTTTTCACCTCTTTTTATCGCTCACTTCAAATTTAAACTTCTATAACCAGTCCCTTCCAGAATTTGAACGCAAATTCAACCCATCCACTTTAGACATTTGCAAGAACTACAGTAACAACAATTGATGACAATGGGACTCGATAGAAGCGGGAGGTAGAGACAATATTTTTTGATCTCTGTTAATAAGGATAAGTATTGGGTCATAGTAGATGTTAGATGGTAGATGTCATAGAGCATATACATTTTGGAATACAAAAGGTTTCAAATGTGCTTGTTTGTTCTGTCATTGTACAAACACAATGCTTTAAACACAATGTTTGCTGAATGGTAATTAGTAAGTTCTAACCCAAAGTTGCAGAGGCGCCCAAAAAATGTACAGCTGGTCCTGCCAAACCTCTCTCTCTCTCTCTCTCTCTCTCTCTCTCTCTCTCTCTCTCTCTCTCTCTCTCTCTCTCTCTCTCGCCCCCTCTGGTGAGACCAGCTGTCTCATAGCAACAGGATGACACTGTTCCTGACTGCCTGACCACCTACACACATGTATGTATGCTGTGTGTTGGAGGTTTTAATTCACATGCTAGTAGGTTAGTTAGCATACTTACAAAATAGAGAGAAATAGCTCCATGTGTACGGAATAGTGTCTGGGATGTATGTATCTTCATGTGTGTGTATCTGTGCTTTTATGTGTGTGCTTTTTGTGCTGCAACAAAGACAGGTCGATAGCACGCAAATCACAAGTTTCTTTCTAACAAATACAAGCAGGACAGAGCACTCCAGTATTCTGTTTGTATTTTGTTCTGAGAGGCAGCCTCCCTCCACTATCATCCCCGACACATCTAAAGTCATCAGCACTATTTTGTTCCCAGACCTCAGCCGTGTAAAGCATGCCGCTGAATGAATGCCCCTTTATGACTGCAAGGTTAAAAGAAAAAACTAAACCTCTTTAGGCTTTTTCAAAGAAGCCACTTTTTGTGGCATCACTTCAAATGAAAGGAAGACGGTAAAGACAGCCTCTTCTTCGTAGAATTACTAAGGTTGTATGCATAATGCCCTTGAAAGGCATCTGGCAGAAGTGTAGGGATGCAATATACACAAACAGATGCAAACTGAAAATCAAACACACACACACACACACACACACACACACACACACACACACACATACGTAGAGGTACACACACATCAAACCCATCCGATCCAGACGCTATCTGCACCCGCTTTCATGTCTGAGGAAAAATCAATACAGACAAAAGTATGCCAGAGGAAAGAAGGAAAGTAAGTTAGGAAGGAAGAAAGAAAGAATGAAAAAACTACTAATTTCTAAGTAGGTGCCCCTCAAAAGGAATAGTAGAGTATCTATTACACATCAAAGCCATTTCACTCTCTCTTGTCTTTCTTCGCTCTGTTTGCTTCCAATAAAGAGAATAGGTTTTCAAATGGCAACTAAAGGAAAAAAATGGGGTGGGGATGGGGGGGGGGGGGGGGGGGAATGTGGTGGAGAGTCGTGGTGGCAACAGGAAGAGATTCACGGTGGTGCACTTAACTAACTAATGGATTATTTCTCTGGTGTGGCTCAAACATGTACTTTGTAACTGTGAGGGCTTGTACATAAGCACACTCTACCTTACATGCTCTTGGCTTGGGAACTTGAATTAAATGTTGAATTACAGACTCTAAATAAGTATTTAGATTTCATGTCTTTGATTCTCTCCATGTTTTTGTTTTTTTCAGCCCAGCCTGATAGAAGATTGTCATCATTAGCCATATTTTGAATGTAATGTAATGAGGAAAATATGGAGATTGAAACTGACACTTGGCTCATGTGCTAAATCCATAAGTGCCATCCCACGCACATGTCTGTGAGATGTTTGGTAATTGGAAGAAAAACCTGGGAGAAATATATGAATAAATATATCGCATTGGGTTTTCCTGCAAGTGTGCCGTTTGTCAGCCTAATCACTGACCATTTTAATTCGCAGGAAGGGTTGTTCAGTGGTAAATCTTGATCAAGGCGTGTTATTCCAAGTGGTGGTTGTCTGCTGCTGAGAGGGAACAATCCCCTTGTTGCGTGACTTTCTTTGTGATTTTGGGACAGAGAGATAGGCTGCAGTGCTGAACACTCAACAATGACTGGAGATTTGGATTTGAGAACTCCTGTGGTCTTTACCAGTTCACATTTGTTTGCGGCATGCTGGGAAGGGATGGAAAGGGTAGAAGGGATAGAACATGCTCAACCCATACAAACAGAACAAACAACTGACATCAAACCATTCAAATACAGGCATATGCCCACAAATTCACAAACACACACACACACACACACACACACACACACACACACACACACACACACACACACACACATACACACTGCACAGATGGACACACACACACATCAAAAGCAGGTAAGGACAAGATCAAGAGGATCCCCACATATAAAAAAAAGATACAACATCAACAACAAATATCAAACAAGTCTCTTTCATGTCAATAAGAAAACGGAATAAGTTATTTTCCCACAATGCGCTTTTCAATTTCAAGAATGAAAGGCCCATGAGCTACCCATCGCCTTTTGTGGCGCAAACAATATGTAGAGCTATTTCAGAGCAAACACGTGTAGAAGTAATAAGCTAGAGCAACAGCGCATGGAACAACTCACATCTCACATCACAATAGTGGTTCACAATATGTGTTACTGCTTTGTTAGTTCTCATTTTCTTTTCTACATCATACTCAATAAGATGATCTGTAAAACCCTACATTATGTAGGGTGAAGTGACTAAAATAGGATTTGCTGGTGATGTATATTCATGTCAATCCATCCACAACACCAAACATGCTATGAAAATGCACAGAATTCTTGTAGTACACGGTGCAAACAAACACATGTAGTACACGGTGCAAACAAACACACACACACACAAACACACACGCACACACACACGTAGTACATGGTGCAAACACACACACACACACACAGATGCACACACAGCTCTGCAATCGAAATGTGAAGGGATGTGGTGCCAGACCACCTCTGTGGGTGGTCAGAGCTCAGCCAGGAGCATGTGCACTCAGTACTCGGTGTTCTCATTTGTGAGAGAGTCCTGCCTTCTGGGTAGAAGCCTCACTCTGAGGTTTGCCAGCCAGTCACTGAAGAGCTCCTGTACAATCTGTTACCATCAGTCGTTAAGTGTGGCTGTGTTCATCATTTCGGTTGCCATCTTCAAAAGAGCAATTAAACACGACTCTGTCTATTTCAAAAGAAGATTTAATCCAGGCTTCAATCTCCCATCTCTGTGCCCTACACCTACCATGTTGGTTACAGCTGAGAGTGCCTACATTCAAGGTATTTCCTTCAAAATACACACAAAAATGAAATCTGATCATAGTGAAAGAATTTAAATAAATGCAAATAAATACAGTAGCTGCCAATGCAAATGTAATGATTGGATTTATCATTATCAAATTAACATACTGTATGTGGAAACAGATTCTGTTTTCATAACAGCAATAAATAGGGCATCAAACTTTATGCAAGTCTGTTTACAATGTCTCTGTTGATGATAGAACCAGGCTTAAATTACAAATCTACAGGGATTATGATATATATATATATATATATATATATATATATATATATATATATATATATATATATATATATATATATATATATATATATATGTACATATATACATATATATACAGTACAGGCCAAAAGTTTGGACACACCTTCTCATTCAATGCATTTCCTTTTTATTTTCATGACTTTTTACATTGTAGATTCTCACTGAAGGCATCAAAACTATGAATGAACACATATGGAATAATGTACTTAACAAAAAAGTGTGAAATAACTGAAAACATGTCTTATATTTTAGATTCTTCAAAGTAGCCACCCTTTTGCTTTTTTATTATTAATTAATAAAAATTCCACTAATTAACCCTGACAAAGCACACCTGTGAAGTGAAAACCATTTCCGGTCATTGAGAGAACACCAAGGGTTTGCAGAGTTATCAAAAAAAGCAAAGGGTGGCTACTTTGAGGAATCTAAAATATAAGACATGTTTTCAGTTATTTCACACTTTTTTGTTAAGTACATAATTCCATATGTGTTCATTCATAGTTTTGATGCCTTCAGTGAGAATCTACAATGTAAATAGTCATGCAAATAAAGAAACACATTGAATGAGAAGGTGTGTCCAAACTTTTGGCCTGTACTGTATATATATATATATATATATATATATATATATATATATATATATATATATATATATATATATATATATATATATATATATATATATATATAAATATATATATATATATATATATATATATATATATATATATATAGTGGCAATTTCACATGTTATCCTTGTTCTGTTGTCACAATTTTGGGCATCTGCTCTGTTCCATTCAGTCTGGCCTCTCTTTGCTTACCTTAAACTCCCTTGCTCACAAACGCAGCTCTGTCTTTCTATCTGCATTATCTCAACCTTTCAGTACTCCATACTCACCTCTTTCTCTCCTTCTCCCTTCTTCTCCTCACCCCTCTCCCCTCTTCTCTGTCCTCTGTCTATTGCTGTATTATAATCACTCTCCATCTGTGGCTCTCTGAGGCGCAACACAGCCCTCTGTCCTCCTCTCCATCACTCCATCTCTCTCTATCCTTCACTCTCTCACTTCAAAATGACAGGGACAGGCGGTGACAAGGACCTTGTCCCATTCTGCTTAACTTCTCTTACACATTCACTTTGCCTCATTTTAAGGATTATTTTCTTTTCTTTTTTCAACAATTTATATTTTCAGTTTCTCCCGTGTCTCACTTTTGTTTTTCGGAAATTTGGCAACATGAGCTATGGAAGATCAAAGTGTAATTGCCATGAATTCAGATATAAATGCTTTTAAAATGCATTGAAGGTGCATTTGGCCACATTGAAAACCAACTCCGCGCGTAGACTGTGTGAAAAAAATATCAATCTTTATGCACATATTTAATCAAATCACTAATGCAGTTCAGACAGGCATCAGGCAGCACACTTGTCAAAATGGATTGTCAGATAACCAGTATATGCACAAGCAGAATTATATGTGTTTATAATCACTTTTTACAGGATGGAAATATTATAAAGGAAGTGGCATTTGCATTTTAGCAAAAGAAATAGAAATCCAATTCATTGTGAATACACTAGGCATATTTTAATGTCAGGTGTGAATGTAATCCAAGTGAATTACTGTAAAGGAAGAAGCATGATGTGTAAAGCATGGTAATGTAAGCTGGGAAGAGAGACCAACCTATCTTTCTCTAACTCTGTTTCTCACTGTGTGGTTGTCTGGCTCACACACATGAAAAAATTGTATACCCAATTTTCTTCTTTTCACCTCTCTCTCTCTCTCTCTCTCTCTCTCTCTCTCTCTCTCTCTCTCTCTCTCACACACGTGCTCTCTCAATTAAAGTCAATTATAGTTTGCTGGCATGAAATATACTCGAATTACTGCAAAAGCGAAAACAGAAACAAACTGCAGATTATTAAACCAGATAGACAGGAACCTTAAAAGTGTCACGTTAATAACAACATGGTTCAAAAAATTTTAGACTAAATGATCACTTCATCAGTCATTGTTTACTGCAGGGCACACACAATGCATCTTGGTCCATTTCCCTATGTTATTCATACCCAGCAAATATGTTGGTGTTAATACTTTGGCCTGTATTTTGCAGCAATTCCTAGAATTAAACTAGAATTTAGGATGTTCATTCTTTACTTAGCTCCCTACCTCACTTTTTCTCTCCCTCTCTGTCTGTCCCTCAATGTTTCCCAGAGCCTATTTCATGCCCCTGAAATCTGGCGCCTGGCGCCGGTCGCCTCTCTGGCATACAGCTCCACTCATCCCCCTCCATATTGCTCCGTCGTTCCGCTCCATCCATCCCTCAATCTCTCCTCTTCTCTTCCTCCTCTCCTTGCCACTTTTGCTTCATTTGGCTCATGAT
The DNA here is from genome assembly GCF_004354835.1 of Perca flavescens. Classification (NCBI taxonomy): domain Eukaryota; kingdom Metazoa; phylum Chordata; class Actinopteri; order Perciformes; family Percidae; genus Perca; species Perca flavescens. The sequence continues at coordinate 17,976,240 of NC_041332.1, forward strand.
GAGGTGTCACTGCTCTGCCCTTGAGTGGGTGAGAATCCCCTCTGACAAAAAGTGTTTGTGTGTGCGCGTGGATGCCGGCGTGTGTAATGTGATTGCCTGTTCCTGTGTGGCTTTGTATATGTGTTTGTGTCTGCTCAGAGTGTGCGTGTGGCCCAGCGTGGCCTGTGGAAGTGACAGACATCAGGATTGTGCTGTCACAGCAGGAGAAGAGATGATATACTTGTCAGGGGGCTGAGAGACAGGAAGGCAGATACAACGTACAGATAAATGCACTATGCTGCTGGTGGGATAATGTAAAGGTACTACTGCTGGGACATACAGTATACAGTACAATGTGAAGTAGCATTGATGCAGAGCGAATTAGGGCACATGTTTGTTTTATCAGGACTCACATCGTGTCATCCTCCTGTCTCTCTGGTATGTTTGACTGTATTTCACGAGTCACCCTAAAGAGGTAATCTCAAGTGATCATGTGGTATGATGCTTGTCTGAAAGTACTCATTGCACAATGTCAAATAAAGCTGAAGTGTACCATTAATTAAAACTAAACTGGACTGGACTATTATGCTGATCCAAAATGGCATGGCCTGATCTAACCTGGACTGGGCTGAATAAAGTGACCAAACGTAACAGAAATTCAACTAAACTACATTAACCAAGAGTGAAACAGCTCAACTTAAACATGTCTAGTGTAGAGTGAATCAATCTGAATTTGTACTGCAACAGAGTTCTGTTCTGAAATGAACATAAATGTACAGGCCTGAACTAGGCACGGATTGTTTTCTTCGTTTAGAGTGGAAAAATGGTTATTTATCACGGAGGCAAAATAAATCCTCCGACCCTAATTTTTCATTTGACTGGGATCTTAAGATGAGTTTATGTCATGAGTGGCAGCAGAGGCTGTGGTTTGGAAGTTGACAGACAGGACAAGATGGCGGCTGGAAAGACTAATATTAGCCTGTCATTCCAGTGTCACTCCCACAGTCTCTGTAAATGATAGCCAGGCTGGGTCACATGATACCATAGCTTGCTGCAGGGAAATGACAAACTAAATGTTATTGGGAAAAATAGTATAAGTTGGTGGTTGAGGAAAAAGGAAGTTAAAATGAAGATCTTTGGTCAGAAATGAGTAAAACACTGTTTATATTTTAAGTACACAAAGCAAAATTAACATAATGTAATGAAGTTTATAAAAAACTCCTGAAACTAAATATTTCACTGCCATTAATAAGTTTATAGTTTAAGGACAATACACATTAATGAACAATAAAGCAACCCTGCAGCTAAAAGCATTCACTTTCATTTATAATCTATATTATTCACTTTTCATTTATAATCTATATTATATAATCTATATAAGTGCTTAATCAGCGTCTGTGTTTGCAATACAGTCACAATAAAAAGGCATTGATTTGTGTAACTGACAAAAACACAGGTGGCCATTAGCCTGTCATAGCAGAATCAGGTAATAATTACTAGATCGTGATTACCTTGTCATAGCAGCATTATGTAATTTCAAATTATAATGTTGTTGACAAATTGAGTCATGTTGCAATAATCTCCAAATGATCATAGCAATTTGGGTAGAGTTAAATGACTGAGATTAATAATGGATGTAAGTCCCTGTTTAGCCCGGGGGCAAAGCAGTCTATTAACTTGTCATTGCTGGACAGGGGGACATAGCCTGCGGCAGTGCACATAATGACAAATGTAAATGTCCCTTCATCGTGGAATATACCTCATATTAAAGTCTAATACTCCATATGTAGTGAACAGGCTTGTAGCAGGGGCAGGGGTTTAGGCTGCAAATGAAATGGAGCCAAATCATTTCAATCTTATTGACAGGCACAAAATGATTACCTTGTCTCAAAAGGATTTAAAGGGGAAGCAGGAGGAAAGGCTCATGTAGATGAAACTCAAAATCCACATCCCTAATGTGCAGCTGAACATTTTAGTAAGTTAAGGACATTTCATACAGTAGGTACACACTGAATCTTAGTAAATATAGCTTGAAGTTGCAATATTTACAATAATGTATGCAGCACGTCAGTGGCAGGCCAGCTGATATAAGCATTTAACTGTCAATGCCAGAATCACAGCAATATATCATGCTGTTGTCAAATCAGCTGCAAGCAATCAACCAATTTGACATATCAAGGATGACTGTTGTCATGAGCCTTGATCACAATGTTAGTATTAAAATCTCATGTATGTGCCACTCCAGTGCAGGCTGCCTGAATCAGCACACAAATATTGCTACCCATAAAACTGTTTCACCAAATCTAAAATTATAAGAACAGTTTGACAATAATAATAACTGATACTTTCATTGATCCTCAGGGGGGAAGTTACATTTTTTTTTCCCCCTCTGTTGTTAGAATAAACTACACAAAGGCCTGAAATACACACACATGCTCAGGTCCTTTTACAAATGGAAAGATGTCAGAGTGAGGGGGCTGTGACTGCTGGACAGGCAGCCCAAGCAGTTGGGGGTTTGGTGCCTTGCTCAAGAGCACTTTCGCAGTGCCCAGGAGGCGAACTGGCACCTCTCCTGCTATCAGTCCACACTCCGTACTTTGGTCTGTACAGGGACTTGAACCTGCGACCCACTGGTTCCCAACCCAACTCCCCATGGACTGACCTACTGCCACCCCCAAATACTAAAAATGTCCCACCCATCGCTGAGGAAAGGATTTTCTATGGTGACATTAGTTAATGGCAACTTCTTGTTGTTACAGCTTATCAATATCACCACATCCACACACCAGTTATGAATGTTATCACTCCATTGAATGGGCATTATCAGTGGTTATCAGCGTCATTGATATGGGTTAGAAGGGGCCTGCTACAACTAGTAGTACGGTCGCCATCACCTTGGTCTGGACCCTCCCTGGCATCACTTTGTAACACTCTGGGAGTTCCATTCTGTGAATTCAAACAAAACTTACATTTCTTGGTTATGTTAAGACAACAAAACTACTCGGTTAGGTTTAGTAAAATATTGTGGTTTGGGTTAAAATACTGACATTTGTGGCAGCCTACGTAATTTAAAAAAAGTCAATGCTAACTTTTGGTTTCAGACAGGACACGAACAGCGGTCTTCCGGGTGAAAGTCCTGTGTTTGTTTGACATGACTTTAAGACGATGGATTGTCATTAAATTTAGAACAAATATCCACAGTGCCCTGGAAATGAATCCAAGGATCACCTGACTTTTATCTTGCGCCACCAGTAGATCAAAGTCTTAATTTATCCAGTGACATATTTCAACATTTATTAAATGGATTGGCCCAACATTTTGTACAGGCATTCATGCTACCGAAATGATGATTCATAATGATCACCTGACTTTAGCTCTAGCACCACCATGAGGCTGAAATGTGTGATATTGGATAAAACATCTCAACTATTGGATAAATTTCCATGGAACTTGGTATAGATTTTCATGTCATGATGAATTGTAACCAGTTTGGTGATTCCCTTACTACACGTGCCACCATACCTGCTAAACTAATGGCGTTTCCATCCCATGTTGCCATGCTGGTGTTAGCATGTAGCTAAAAAAACAGTCTAAGTACAGCCTAGCATCGCTGTAGACTCTTATATACATATTGACATCTAAATCTAAGATAGCATTTATTATGATCCCTGTAATAATGCACCTTTTTACAAGCAGTCCAACAAATTAAGCACATGCATTTCTTCTTCTTGTAACATGATAGAGTGATGTGCAAAAACAGTGACAAACAGATGAATGATACTGTGTGTAGACTGTATCTGGATTTCAACTGGATAACTTTAAGCTCCAAATGGCAGCAAGGCATGTGCAACTATTTGAAACTACCCAGGACTGCTCTATGATCTATCTAAACTACACCCAACCCAGAATACCAACGAATTAAGGAAACAGATCTATTGTTGCTGAGCCATGCTTTTTCTGTTCGGAAGGGTTGGTTCACTGCTGTGAGCACAGTGACAGCTTGTATTTTACGCTCACATTTTTATTCATTCAGCTATTCTCTGTTGCAGCACTACGTTGTGATTTTGGTGAATAAGGTTGCTGTAATTGTATATCAAAATCTTGCCTACTGCAACTATAACCATAGGCCAACTTAATCCACATTTCCCCCAAATGCCAAGCTAAAATGACAGATTTGGGTAACTAGTTTATTAAAGCAATAATACACACACCTCCAGCCGGCACTTCAGCAGACATTTAACCCAGGCCATGAAGGGAAACTCATATCCTCTCCAAGTGTGTAAATGATTTATTATTGTTGTAGTTGTAGATATTTTGCTTTTTCTGGGACAAGGAGTAGGATGCCACTTAAAGTGCTGGTGATGAGCCCACACACACACACACACACTCACAATGCCTGCACCAGAGAAAGCATAGCATACTGAGTAACAGTAGTGAAAGTGTGGATAACAAGTAGAAGAACCATCATATAAAAATGAAACAGGAACACACTGTAACACTGGATATATGCTCTAATTTGCTGCAGAGAGAGTATAGTGATATATGATTTGCAGTTGAATTACTGTATATATGCAGAGACACACTCGTACATTAGCTCTAAGAACACACACATTTGCTCGCTCTCACACGTGAAAACATGTTTATTTAGGAAAGCTTTTGGTTGATGGGTTTTCACTAGTATCACTTTAATTTTACATATGTATATACATTCTACATTGTTTGTTTTACCTCTTCTTTTGTACAGCACTTTGTGATTTTATCTGTGAAAAGCGCTTTATAAATAAATTTTACTTACTTACTTACTTACTTACACACACATACAGACGTCAAAATGAATGCAGTGCAAGAGGGACTATGTAACTGCAACAGTACGTCAGAACGGAAAAAGCATTTCCTCAAGTCAAGGTTGGCTAACATGGGAAATACAGTAAAAGGCACACATACAAACACACACACAGTCACACAAACACCCTGAGGCTTAGAGAGGAAAGGTTGAGTGGCAGGTAGTGAGGTGAAGCATCAGTCACTGTTAAGACTGGGGACGTGTGTGTGTGTGTGTGTGTGTGTGTGTGTGTGTGTGTGTGTGTGTGTGTGTGTGTGTGTGTGTGTGTGTGTGTGTTTGTGTGTGTGTGTGTGAGATTACTGCCATGAGTGGTGATCTGGGGCCAAGGTGCAAAGTAAATATGCCTGAGGCATACGTGTTTGTGTTCATTTCTGTGTTTGTATGTGAACGCAAAGGGTTATATGTTAATGCGTCCACATACATTTCTCCCCACAAGGTATTATTAGCATTAAGTGATGGTCTGCAGAGCTGTGTGTGCGCGTGTAACTATTACCACTGTACAATGATGTGGACCTTGGAGCTTCCCCAGGGCCAAGTTCAACACCATTATGTTTCTCTCCGCTTAAAAAACACCCCAGTCCACTTGGCTTTCACTTTCCCAGGTACACATGTGGACCAGTGCATCCCCACACACACCTTCCCTGTCTATAATTTAATAATAAAAGCCTATATATTGGCAATTGTAACTCAGCAGATGCTGCCTGTTTCCCTGAAACATCTCGGCTGCTTGAGTAAACTCTATTTGAATGTAGTCAGTGCTCACCATGTAATTTTATGCAGTGTGTTTAGCTTCCAACACCATTTATTTGCAGAGCACATATGCTAACTGGCAGCACTCTCTGCTTTCTGTAAAACATTGGCTTGGCAGTACCAGTATTTCTTGAAAATAATTAAATTTGTCCTATTCAGCTCGGTAACTTGGCTCGGCTCGGCTTTGACCACCAAAGTGTTTTGGACATTATAGTAATAATGGTAATAGATAGCATGTAGGTTAGTGGTTTGTACTGACTTGTTTTAATCAACATCACACCCCCCTACACCTGCTGCTTTACGCACCACCCAGAGGATTTTCACAGCATCTATCTGGTCCATACCAAGTTAGCTGGAAATCTGCATTCTGTGCCAGTCACCATCAGATCTCACCACATACATTTTGACTGTCACCATTTGAAGAGCTCTACATGCATTGATATGGGATGATACATGCTGTTATGGTGTTGTAAAAAGTTTACCAGCTGATGCCACATTGGGCATCTGTTCTGTGTGTGGTTAGCTATGCCACGCAAACCGTAGGTTATCCAGCCACCAATAACAACATGATTGCCCATCAAGTTCTTCAAGGACCAAGGCTCGATACAATATGCAAGTGTCAAAATGCTAATTCCCCTCCTCTGAAAAAGCCATTGTATGTATTCAACATAATATAATTTAGGGTTACCCTTTGCAAATGACAGCTGGGTGTCAGTCTCTTAGATCAGCAACATCCACATTCCTTTCTTGAGTTAATTGCTACACTAATTAAACACAACCACAGTCAGTTGTGGGGAAACACTTTAAAATACAGGTAGCAAAAATAAAACATTCAGTGCACCCCCAACACACACACACACACACACATATACTCACGACTCACATTAATATTGTATGTGGCCTAAGGCAAGATTAAAAAAAGAAGTCCATGGAGGCAGAGGTCCAACAAACAAAAATAAATGAAAGTGCTCTTTGTCAGCTTGCACTAATTGTTTGAAATGTATTGACTGTCATTTTGTTTGCCATTTGACTTCCATGTGTGTTTGTCAAATATCTAAAAAAAAAAGTATTGCTTTTGTATGTTGTTGGTGTGCATGCATGTGTGTGCATGTGTGTCTGTTACAAGCTTTAACCAGCTGTTTGGGGGATACACCTGTTTGTTGCCTTACCAAGAGTTGGATGAAAATATTGATTTTGTGTTTTCAGTACACAAAGAGTGTACAGTGGGCCCAAGCCATGTTTAGTCTTAGTTTAGCTCAGTTTGGAAATGGCGAAGAAGCTAGCCTTCACCAAATGAGAAAACTTACACTTTCCAACAAGTCAATATGATGCATCTTATTCGTTAGCTAGCCAAAAATCTTCTTTGAATATCTTGGGTTTTGTTAAAAAATGGAAAACTGTGAGAAACTGGGCACTTCACAACCATGACAAGACTTCTGAGATGCTGGATGAGGTCACCAGGGCTATCTGTTGTTGGTCAGTAAATACATTCAATGCACTCACAATAATTACTCCTTAATGCACATTAAATATGACAACAGTGGAGTTGTCAGAGGACTCTTTTCTATGGAGCTAGGCAAGCTTTTTCCAAATGATTCTACTCTTTGGGCTAAGCTAAGCTAAATACATCACAGAGAAACTTCAGCAGAGAACACACAGAGAAGAAACTGACCCTAAACGTACCATCTAACTCCCACGAAAAGAGCAAATATGTGTACTTTCCAAAATATTGGTATTTCTTAAATAAAGTGCAGCAGAGCTGGTTAAGCTTACCTTCATTTTGTGGAGTGGTGGGGAGCTCACACACAGACTAAAAGGCACACACATAAACACACATTTGCAAGCAATGTAGATGTGAAGGGTTCCACAGTGTGAATTACTTCACTCTGTTGCTCAACAAACATACAAACTCACACACATGAATATTTATGCACACACAGTCTAAATAATATAAGTTAACCTTTAGAAGGCCAACGGTAGCCCGCAAGCAATTAGACCTTTAAACAATGCTACTTGAGCAGCACACCCACCCCAAACACACACACACACACACACACACACACACACACACACACACACACACACACACACACACACACACACACACACACACACACACACACACACACAGTCTAATGGAGATGACCTTTCTGCAGGGAACAGCTAATTACCTGTAAAATGGACTGATGTGGACAAAGAAGGTGACTGACTACTGGACTTGGCATCTTACCTTGAGTAGTGTGTGTGTGTGTGTGTGTGTGTGTGTGTGTGTGTGTGTGTGTGTGTGTGTGTGTGTGTGTGTGTGTGTGTGTGTGTGTGTGTGTGTGTGTGTGTGTGTGTGTGTGTGTGTGTGTGTGTGTGTTATAGAGTGAATAGTTGAGAGAGTAAGTGAAAGCATAAGAAAGCCAAGAGGAAAGGATCTTGCCTTTACTATAAGGACATAAAGTTCAGGCTGTTCTGCAGATGTCAAGGGGGTATGACCATCAAGATGTAAAATTCTCCATGTTTCCTTGCACTGCATAGTAAACACCAAGAATATTTGATTTACATTTGTTTAGTCTAGGAATCTGGACAAGGATGCACTACTTCATGACAAATATCTAGGGACCAGAGAGTTTCAGATGCCTGCCACTAGTGGATAAATGAGAAAGTCACTAGTGACACTAACAACTGCTGCTTGCTAGGAACTGTGTTTAGTTGGTTTAGTTTTACTTTGGAAAACAGCCACCTAAAGATTTCGAATTTGAAAGACAACTAGAAAATTCCGGGAGAAATTTTGACAGTGTGCCTCCTACTTGGTGCACATCCGATTAACACAGAAGTAGCTGTAGTGACATACATAGGTCACACTGTCACTGAGAGACAGAGAGAATACAATTGATTAACAATAGCAATAGGGAATGGATGGATGGGTTTATAAGACACCACAAATGCATACAGGTCAAGACCAGAGTACAGCGTAGTACCACTTACTGTTTCTTTTGACTTTTGAGTCTGGTTGGTTTAGGATGCTTAAAGTACTGATTATTTACATGAAGTCTGTTGGATTTAGGATGCTTAAATTACTGATTATTTACATGTAGTCTGGTGGGTATACAACGCTAAAATTACTGATTATTTACATGGAGTCTGTTGGGTTTACCCACACAAGCCTCAGCAATACAATATATATATGATTTGCTTAAATTTTAAATACATACAGTGTTGTTTTAATGGTGAAGTGTTAATTGTCTTGACCTTTTAGAGATAGACCTTTTTAAAACCTATTTAAGACCTTTATGTTTACCAGAAACAGCTATTAAGTAGCTAGCGCTAAACACACCAGACTCCATTTAAAAAATAGTACTTTTAGCGTGAATAGAGCCAACATATTTTCACATGTAAATCGGTAACCTATGTGTTTTTTTCAACCAACACTAGAGTTGTGATGGTTGGAAAAGTGTAGAGAAGACCAAAAACGGCTTTTCATAGCTTTATTTTGTTTCTGTCGACTTTTAATGTAGTGTGTTTTACGATGCTTAAATGACTGTTTATTTACATGGAGTCTGGTGGGTTAGCGACGTGAGCCTGTTTTAACAGTGAATTGTTAAGTGTCTTAACCCTTCAGAGATAGACCTTTTTAAAACCTATTTAAGACCTTTATCTTTATCAGAAACAGCTATTAAGTAGCTAGCGCTAAACACACCAGACTCCATTCAAAAAATAGTACTTTTAGCGTGAATAGAACCAACATATTTTCACATGTAAATCGGTAACCTGTGTGTTTATCTCAACCACCACTAGAGTTGTGATGGTTGGAAAAGTGTAGAGAAGACCAAAAACGGCTTTTAATAGCTTTATTTTGTTTCTGTCGACTTTTAATGTAGTGTGTTTTATGATGCTTAAATGACTGTTTATTTACATGGAGTCTGGTGGGTTAGCGACGTGAGCCTGTTTTAACAGTGAATTGTTAAGTGTCTTAACCCTTCAGAGATAGACCTTTTTAAAACCTATTTAAGACCTTTATCTTTATCAGAAACAGCTATTAAGTAGCTAGCGCTAAACACACCAGACTCCATTCAAAAAATAGTACTTTTAGCGTGAATAGAACCAACATATTTTCACATGTAAATCGGTAACATGTGTGTCTATCTCAACCACCACTAGAGTTGTGATGGTTGGAAAAGTGTAGAGAAGACCAAAAACGGCTTTTAATAGCTTTATTTTGTTTCTGTCGACTTTTAATGTAGTGTGTTTTATGATGCTTAAATGACTGTTTATTTACATGGAGTCTGGTGAAACAGCTTTTGGTGATTAGGTCTGAAGTCAGTTAGGAGTCAGTTAGTTGGTCAGTTAGGCCATCATTACATCATGTTAGCTGAGAAATAACACTTCTCCTTCCTTCCTCTCCTCCCCCTATCATCATCACAATAGAGATAAAAGTCTGGCCAACGCATTGATGTGGTTTTAAGTTTTCTTGACCTCTCCTTTTCTTCTTCTCCTGTGGCAGTATGTGTTGCTAAACCATTAGCTAACAACTCTAGCTGGCTATTACCAGCTGATCACTGCTACAACAGCAACTGTGTTGTAATAATGTTGTCATCTGAAATGAAAACATATTGTAACTTAAATATTGGCCACACTGATCCACAGATTGCTCTGGAACTATGTTGACATCAGTACATGTCAACGAATGAAGTAAGGTGTGATGTTGGTCAAAAGGCAGCATTTTAAATCAGTTGACACATCAGTCGACTTACTTATTAAGTCCCAATATTTTCATGATTACAGCAATGTATATATATTTTGTTCTGCAACCATGTGTTGTAGAATTACAATAACTGAACTTTGAACGTTGAACCTTGTATGGCATTCTTCACTATACTGTTTGCAAGAGTACTGAGGGATCTCCAAATAATGATGATTATTTCCAACCCATTCAATTTTAAACAATAACTAACTCAGACATAGCTCATACACTTCATACATACTGTACATCAGTCTTAAATCTTTTCTACAGTTCATTTACATATTATGTGATCCCACATAGGGTCACATCCCAAAGGTTGAAAAACTGCCAAGCTAAACTCTTATGTGGCTGTCTATCAATACACAGCCTTTTACTGTAATCATTTGGCACCCTGTTGTTATTAATGTGATGTCACCCATGGTAAACCTAATACAGCATAGCCTATCTGCAATGGTTTTCACATGTAGATGTTTGGGAAGGCTCCACTGTAACAGGAATGAAGTCTGTTTGGCTCAAAGTGAGGTGCCCACTTTTCAATTTGTGCAGCTGCCACACTGGAAGCTTCTACAAACATAACTGTCACCAAAATATAATGTATTTCACATGGCAGCACATTTAGTCATCAGTTCACGTGTGGTGTCTGCTTGTGCTTGTTAGATGGTTAAACTGAACCGGTGCCTGCTAATAGATGAGGAATTGTGCTCGCCTGAAGGTTAGAGAGGCAGGCTTGGGGCTGGCTGGCTTAAATGAATGAATAATGTTCTCCTATCCCTCAGAAGCTACTGTTGAAGTGCCCTTGGAAGAGGTACTGAACCCCAAATTGTTCCAATTGAGCTGCTCAGTGGCCAGAAATGCAAAACCTTGGCTACACTGGGTGGTTACCAAATGGGGTTGTGTGAAAGAGTGCAAACAGTGTGGGAACGAAGCCACCATGCAAATACAGGTTCATTCTGACTGAGGCTTGTACTATAAGTTGGTTTACTTTGCTAGCCACTTTGGCAGGTAACTAACCATCAATTGGAGGTTCTGCTCAATTGTGAAAATCTAGTTGATGTGTGAATAAGTGAAAGTATCTGATAAATAGGTCTACGTCTAGACTAGCAGCCAACAGTAATTTAGAGGTCTTATTCTAATTTAAGTATAAATAAGTAAAAATAATTAAAATGGCTTTTTAGGATGTGAGAATTTTGCCTTTCACAGTGACCAGTCAACTCAATATTTTGGGTCCTGCTATGACCCAATGATGCTGTTAAGTATGGGTTCATTCTGTTTGGTCTTGCCTGGTTACATCAGGGTTAAAAACTTAACTTTTGATCTAGCACTAACAAAATTAAACTACTCATGGCTTTTCCAATACCTGTTCCTGTAACAAGTTGAGAGGCTCTGATGTAGAGGGTCATATTCAATCTGACTGCCTTTATTATACTGCATATAATTTATGGTGCAGCTATTACTAAAGATCAATAACACTTAAAGTGCTCCATTGATATTGAAACCTGCACTGATTTACAAGCAGATAGGTCTTTGGTCAAATCCAGACACACACATATGAACACAAACACACACATACCACTTGTATATTTGATATAATGCAGTGACTTTCTAATGTCCCAATGTTGTCCTTGTTCACTGTTCATTTCCTGTGATTGCTCTTTGAGGCACACACACTCAGACACACAGACTTGAGTGACTGAAAAAAATCCGGCTTTTCATTAGATTAGATTGCTCTGTGTGTGTGTGTGTGTGTGTGTGTGTGTGTGTGTGTGTGTGTGTGTATGTGTGTGTGTGTGTGTGTGTGTTTGTCTCCAGTTTACTTTAAAGTTTGAGAGGCCAGCTGGCTAACAAACCTGTATGCACCCCCCCCCCCCCCACACACACACACACACACACACACACACACAGTTTTAAGTTTTGCCATTCTTCAGAGGACACTGTATTTATTTACATTAATTCCCAAATATATTAAAAGTACGGATTGTGAAGGATTACTCCACACACCTTATCACAGATAAACATGGCTTTACCCACACAAACAAACAAACCCACACACACACACACACACACACACACACACACACACACACACACACACACACACACACACACACACACATTTGCGACCTTCACTACAAATGGAGAACACTGCAGGCGACAGTGTGTGTGTGTGTGTGTGTGTGTACTTCTGAGTGCCAACTACCAATGCACTAGATCTCAGGCATTGTCAGCACTGCCAAGGATATGACACGAGCTCTGCAAAAAACAAGCAGCAGATGGATGGATGGATGGACTGGTGGAAGTGGACATGAATCCTTTAAACTCAACGCGCAGAGCAATGGACTAACACTGCCAGGGTTGAGATTTGATTGGTGCAATCACTCATCAAACTGTAATATGCTTTTATATGTTAAAGGAAAACTTTGGCATTTTTAGACTTGGGTGTTATTCTCATAATTGTGGCAGCTCTGACTATTATGAGCATCTTGAGTTTGCATCCCATCACATCCATTATAGAGATTAAGGAAACAGAGTATGGAAAATAGGTCCTTAGGCAGTTAGCTACAATAGCTAGCCAAAGGGGCTCATTTCTGTGTTTACTTTTGGTCGTACTCAGAAACAAGCGTTTATTTGGAAGGCTTGAGGAGGTTTGTGCTGCTTGCCCCAAACATTGCCCCAGTGGCATTTCCCAAATCTCTGGTGGTAGCGAGTGCAAAGTTGAAGGAACTCAGGTTGAAAAATACCGGAATATCCCTTTAACACGTCATGATCTGGGAGTTCTAAGGGTTTGTTTGACAGTGCAGTTATGAGATGTTAAACATCAGAGATATAATACCATATTAATCTACCATATATTCAGTTTATTTTTAAATGCGTAACCTGCCAAGGTTCTTTGAATTACATAACACAAGCATGAAAAGCTTTCAAAGATGAGAAATGTGTAGATAGCTCAGCTTTGATAAAAACAAGTCAGATAGAGCCTCGTTTTAAGTTCACAAAATATTATTCATGGGAAGATAAGTTACGTTGAACTGAATGCAAGACATTCAAACACTCTCATGTGTTACACTCTCAGATACAATTTGTTACAAGTTATGATTTCAATCACCTGACCAAAAACAGGGTGTATCAAACATGTCATCAGAAAAGGCCAGACAGCTCATACATGAGACAAAAACATCATTACTCTCACAGTTCTGCTGGTCATTGGCTAACAGTTAAGGTCATTTTTAAATCAGAATGCCAATATTCTTCTTTGGCATCTGCAACCAGCCAGCTGAAGTCAATGTCAATTTAGAGCACTGCATCAGTGCAGTATCCTGGTCTCCTTCTCAGAAATGTGATCACATAAAATGTTACTTGAAATGTCAAACCCCTGGGGAATCTCATCGATTTGCTGATTTATCCAATCACTGGTTATCAGTAACAGCAGTGGCACATCGAAAATGGACATTTCCTGTCTATATTACATTCCTGATGATAGTGTGACATTCTTAAAGTAAGCATGTGGCATTTAATGTCTATAGTGATAGAGACCTGCCTGAACGTTTTGGTTTATTGCAGTATCACTCAAATATTTCTACAAGAAGTTCCTTATTTTTAGCTGTATTCCTGTAGTGACCCATAGTTTTGCTATTGGAAAACGTTTTCATCATTGTACTCAAATGTTAACACCATCCAGGTTTGGGATGTGACAGTATACATGTGCACGCAACACAAATACAACCATCCATAAACACCAAAATGTCCAATTAGCTGCTATAGATTGCATTTACGTATACAATTTGAGTGATGGTTGAATGCTGAGGGAATGACTGATTAGCACAAATTTCCAAACTATTGTTACAGAGGGAAGAGGTGCTGAATCCACATGGATTTTACAATGTTTGTAACCCATTACATGCACACACACCATACACACATATATTTACCTGAACATCATTTGGCCTACCTACATTATTTAAACGGGCATTCTCTCAATATGCTCAATTTACTCATCTTCACTTTGATATGACATCCATACAATGGTGGGATAGGAAGTGGGGGCAAAACTCTATCCCTAGAGAGAGAAAAGAGCTGTATTAACAGCAACTCAGATCCCCCATCGTCCACACACACACACACACACACACACACACACACACACACACACACACACACACACACACACATAGGTCAAATATTTAGTTTTGTCTTGAGTTAGGAATATTGAACAGACTAATTGAACAGGTAATACACATTACATTGAACTAGTAAATTAAAATTTGAAAACAAATTGACAGAATGAAGAGAGAATAAATAGCATCTTCATCTTATCCTTCACTCTCTGCTCTTCTCTTATTATTTTTACCCAGACCCTCTGGACAAAAATCCGTCCCGTCTATCGAGCGTCCCACCGACGCCCACAGCAGCTCTCTGCAACAACTCTCTGTGCAAGCATATTGAAATTCACCCCACGCTCCGAATACTGACACACACAGTCCCACTCTCTTTATTCCCTAACTAGCATGATAGAAAGAGTATGGATTTGTGCATGAGTGTGATACAAACGGAGACAAAGCGGGAGGGAGAGATGATCTTGGATAGTGTTGCAACAACCCAGAGCTGGGTACTCCGACAGTGGCAAACCCCATACGTTTATTTAACCTCGAGACCTCTAGCATCTAGCTGTCCTCCCAACATCCTAAAGCCATTGGGTCACCCAACTAGCCCAAACTGGCACCCGGTCACCCATCCAGCCACCCAGTCACTCACCCAGCACAGCAGTGTTACCCTTCACCATCAGTTACTCTTCTGCGGATTAATCCAACCTGCCACCCATTGATAACAGTCATCCGACCAGGCAACCACCATACCCCGTCACCTTACAGGCCACCCAGTCACCCAACCCAGCAGAGGATCGCGACTCTCCCTGGAACAAGTGCGCGCCGCCCGGCTGCGAGCGTCTTACCTTGAGCGCCTCTATATCCAAAGACGTCGACCGGTCCATGATAGAGGGGTGAATTACTGCAAAATCAGGCACAAAAATAGAAGTCCCACAGGCGAAGAATATGAGAGGGAATGAGACTAAAAACGGAGACGAATAAAGTTGGAATGTTCTCTAGAGTCCCAAACTCTGCTGCAACATCCCATTTGTTATTGTTGTTAGGATTAGGTTGTTAATATTCCACCACGGCGACGGGTTTTCTCAATTTCATTCCTCCCGGTGGGTCGCTTGGTAAAATCAGGACTCCATGCCGTGGAAGTCCCCCCACCCCCCCACCTGCGGTTCCCGGTTTGTCCGAGCAGGGGATCGAGGGAATAGAAAACAATATAGAAATATAATAGAATAGCTGTGTAATGTTTCAAGATGCGGCTTTTGCGCACTTGACGATCCGGTAGGTCTTTTTTTGTTGTTACATCTGAGTAAGAAATATTCACCCACTGCAGGAATGAAGCCGGGATTTAGACTCTCCTGTCAGTCGGTCAGCGGATAAATGCCGTTATATCCCGTTGAATCCCACTACATGTGAGTGTGATGTTGTGTCTGCTCGTGCAGTGGTCGGCAACTGAAGAGAGAGTCCAGATCAGACAGAAGATATTCTGCCTTGCCTGGGCGACTTCCATGCGGCAAACCGCCAGAGATATCAAGTCTCCCCGAAAGAAAAGGGAAAGAGAGAGAGAGGGGTCAGAGAGAGAGAGAGGGAAAAGAGGAGGAGAGATACCTGGTGGGAGAAATGCAGAAGAGAGCAGATGAGGGGAGCTGGAAGGAAGGTTTATGCTGTATATTATTCCAATGACTGACGCACCGGCGTGTGTGTGTGTATATATGTGTGTGTGTGTGTGTGTGTGTGTGTGTGTGTGTGTGTGTGTGTGTGTGTGTGTGTGTGTGTGTGTGTGTGCGTGCGTGATTATATGCAAGTGCGCGCGTGTGTGCGCGTGTGTGGTAGAGAAAGTGGGAGAAGGAGGGAGAGGTTAAGGCTCGTTCTAATCAAGCAGATGAATCGAAAATGCTGCTTTGCCACTAAAGACATGAAAGAGATTTAAATGCAGAGGCTGTTGGAAGGCTGTTGCAGAAAGTCTGAGGCTGTTGCCTCTGTTTGTGTGTGTGTGTGTGTGTGTGTGTGTGTGTGTGTGTGATACAGTAGGCTATGCCTCTATATGAATATGAATATCACAGGAACATAGATCATATTTTCTTTCTTTCTTTCTTTCTTTCTTTCTTTCTTTCTTTCTTTCTTTCGTTTGGTGCAAATTGTCTGCATCCTTCTCCTGCATAATAAGGTGTCGCCGCCTGCCGACCACCAGGGCTTTTTACTATTACTTGTATCTGTCACCGACTTTCTGAATAAGGAGAAGAGCAGAACAGTGGAAAGGAGAGGAGAGGCAAGGATAGGATAGGAGGAGAGGGGGTGTGGGGCAAAAAAAAGGATGAGGAAAGGAGAGGTGACAAATGACAGAGAAAAAGGCAGTGGAGAGAAGGCAAAAAGAAGAGTGAAGAGTGGATAGGAGAGGATGAGAGGAGGCGTGGTGACAAAAGGAGGAGAAGAGAGCAGTGGAGAGGAGAGAAGAGAAGTAAAAGAAAGAGGGGAGGAGAGGGAAGGAGGAGAGGAGGTGTCGTGACCAAAAGAGAAGAGGAGGGCAGAGGAAATGAGGCACGTTTAGGTGACCAAAGGAGAAAAGGAGGAGAGGGGAGAACAGGGTCTCTGTTAGTGACAAGTTCTGAAACACAATCTATTATTATCTTAGTTTGTGGCAGATTGTTCTCTTGAAGGTCTGTGGTAAAAACCCTGCGGTTTATAATAAAATCTCCCAGAATTCAGAACAATAAGTTGAATAACTTTGGACACAAGTGAAATGCTGGAGAGCATATTGTCATCGTCCTTGAATACCACACTATTTTATAAGACAGAATATGTGATTTATTGTCCATTTTGTATTTTTTCAATAGCATGTAAGTCGGCAAAGCTCAAACACTGTGATTTTAGTTGCATCACAAGTTATTTTTTATGTCCAAAATCAGTGTATACCAGCGGATAAATAATTCAAATAATATAATTTTTATGAACATTTTTATGGATCCAGGTTTCTAAGATGTATAGGCTTAATGTAAAGTTAATGGACAATGGAATATCCCAAAACTAATGGATGTGTGTCTGTGAATTAGACAAAATCTGAATTTGGAGCCAAATTTACAGTAGATTTTTAGTTGACCATTATGTTGGTGATGCACAATCTCCAAGATGGCATCCGTGGCTGAAGATTTCTGCTTCAATTTCAAGCCTCTTTCCACTTTGCATGACTGTGATGTTCTGTAGACTTTAAGTGCACT
Organism: Perca flavescens; assembly: GCF_004354835.1. Classification (NCBI taxonomy): domain Eukaryota; kingdom Metazoa; phylum Chordata; class Actinopteri; order Perciformes; family Percidae; genus Perca; species Perca flavescens. The sequence goes on from NC_041332.1 coordinate 17,993,847, forward strand.
AAGTATGTGTTCAATTTGAAGGATTTGCCATGAGAGTGGTCACAGTACATGCATGCATTCACACATTTGTGCTGTAAAGAGATACTTTATGAACACACACAAACTCTTGCACATGCACATGCACACACACATGCACTCACACACACACACACTACACACACACACACACTACACACACAGCTAGGTCTATTGAATAGCACACTAGAGAACACAGAGGAACATTTGTTGAGGGAGTTGGTCAGAGATAGCGAACATCATATTAATGAATGCCTCACTCATTCTCTCTGCTACTCCCTCTCTATTTGTCTGACTCTCCTTTTCTGCGTTTCTTTCTTCTCTCGCTCTCTCTCTCTCTCTCTCTTTCACTTCCCCTCTTCATCTCTCTCCGCTGTCTCTCTGTTGCTGCTTTTCCTCCAATCCCTCTGTACCCCAACATCTCTCTTTTTCTCTCGCTGTTTCCCTTTTGATGTTGCACTCTCTCAACCTCTCTCTCAATCGCACTCTTTGGCTATTTTCTGCTCAGGGAACCCCACCACCTTCTCTCTTTCTTTTCTATAAACTTTGTGCTGTCGGGCAATTAATCATTTTTCCGAGGACTCGTTATTTTTTATAAGGGAGCAGCTGACATCAGATACGGGCACCCAGTTCTGAGCCAGCTGGATATGACATCACCCATCTATCCCCTCCTTCTCTCTCTCTGGCTCTCTCTCTCTCTCTCATTCTCTCCCTCTGCCTCCAATCCTCCCCCTTGCCTTTTCTCTGCATTTTAAATCACCATAAACCGTTTTTCTCTCCTTCCATACTGTCTCTCATTTACTTGGCTTTATATATCTGCTGCTTGCCCACAAATGCTTCAAATGCAAATCCTTCCCACTTACGACTTTATTGCCACGAATGTTCATCAAAAACAAAGATAGCTATAAACACTATACTTAATGGCATTTCCCTTAATGAAAATGCACATGCATTTATCACATGTGAAACACAATTTCTCATGGGATATGTTTCACATAGGCACATGTGGTTTTTACATTTCACAATTGCTCTTCATTCTCTACGTATTTCTCCTTATTTCTTAATGACGTATATACCTATATGGTATACTAAAGTCTCCGTATCCCGACTACGTAGTGTGTAATTTTACCTGCCCATTTTACCTAAAGAACCATTGACAGCAGTGGCAGGCACTGGCTTTAACAGGCTTCTCTGTCTCTCTCTCTCTCTCTCTCTCTCTCTCTCTCTCTCTCTCTCTCTCTCTCTCTCTCTCTCTCTCTATCCCTCTGCTCTCTCCCTCTTACAACACCCTTCTAGGCTGTGATCAGATAGGAGCTTTATTCTTCTGCTTAAATGCAAAGTGCAGCTGTTTGCTTTGCTAGCTGCAGAGAGAGCAAACGCTTATGGGAGGGTCATCTTTTTGTGTTGCCATGCAGTACAAAGTTTGACAGCAACTTGCAAGTTACTGGTTAGCATTAGCTAGCTAATCTGAGATAACGTAGGGTATGCATGTGAAAATGGAGACTGTAAGTTCTTGCTATTGAAGAAAGATGAGGGAACATTGAGGGAGTTCCTGGTTTCCACAGACAACTAAAGAATATTTTATTTTATTCCTATTTCATTCATGGAGCAAGGACAGTCAGTGTATTGGTAACACTGTCATGATCGTAGGTCTCCCCACCTACAGCACTTATGAATAGTTTGGGGATACTTATCAATAGTCACTGTATTCCCAATTGCGTCCAGCACCCCCTTAAGTTTGGACAAGCAGGCATACAAACATCAGAAGTTAAGCAAGGTACATAATATGTAATATACTGGCTGTGGATAAGTCAAAATATCCGAACTATTCCTTTTAACATAAAATAGCATTACATCTTAATACAAATGAGCCACATGTATTTGATCAGGGCTGGTCTGATGAATAATACTGAACACGTTTATTTTAGTCTGAATTTAATTGCGTTAGCTCTTGACATCTCCATTTGGGCGAATAAAAACTTTGTGAACGTCTCCCTATTGTTATCTCTCCATGACAGCAGAATTGTTTGAGCAGTTGTAGTTTTGAATAATTAGATTATGCGATTTGTGGATGTACAGAAAATGCATCTGCAATAATTGCAAAGATTGATTAACTGTCATAGATTCACTGGCCATTGGTTCATGAATGTGAATATTCCCAGATTTTCTTAGTCCTTTATGATAGTAAACTGAATATCTTTGGGTTTGGGGAAATATTGTTGCAAATACTGCATCAGTTAATTCAGAAAAACGCTTAAACAGCCGTCCTGGAAACATAACGTTTATCAAATTTCAGTTCTACATAACCATGCAAGACAATTCCAAGAGAATCCTTTGACAAATTTTGCAACCAAGCCCAACAAGTCTGGGGATGCTTTCATGATTGAGTTGCTATAGAGCGAATGAACTGTGGTTTAACAAGACTGCAACACATTCTGATTGTTTCACGGTGCATTGGCTTTAATATTCCAACATCAGTTTCATTTCAGAGGTGTGTGTGTGTGTGTGTGTGTGTGTGTGTGTGTGTGTGTGTGTGTGTGTGTGTGTGTGTGTGTGTGTGTGTGTGTGTGTGTGCATGCGTGCGTGCATGTGTGTGTTTGTGTGTGTTGGTTTGGTTTGTCTGTCTCATATTGTGCTGTGTTTTTCTTGTAATACATTTTTACTTTATGCATTTATACTTTAGTGTGTGTGTGTGTGTATGTGTGTGTGTGTGTAAAGCACTTTGTAACTGTGTTTTAAAAAGTGCTATAAAGCTTTACTTACTTACTTACTTACTTACAACAAAGACCCATGCCCAATGTAATGAAATACAGTACAATATTCTTTTTATATATATATATATATATATATATATATATATATATATATATATATATATATATATATATATATATATATATATATATATATATATAAATATATATATATGTATAAGCCTGTATATGTATATACAGTATATAGGCCTAAATATGTAAGTGTATATCTTCGTTAAAATAGAATTTAGTAATTTTTGCTGAGAGACTGTTAAGATAATTAAGCTGCAGTTTCTTGTGTTGTTGCATTAGACTGCATAAGGTGTACAGCATCTGCATACATATAGCCTATCAATTACAGTATAAAAAAAAGAAATAGTCACCTCTGTTCTGACTATGAAAAGTTTTACACAGGCAATAGTAATGTTTATCGCCAGGCTAATGTACCGCATTATGTTAGTCACAAAGTGCTGAGGTATAATTTCACTGGGAGACAGGGAGACATGTCACCCCCAATGATTTCACATAAATCATTTGTACCCCTCAATTAACTCTATGAAGTGTCTGCGACAATATCACCACTCACAAATGAGGGAGAAACAAAGAGATAAATTCTGCAGTCCTTGGTTCAGACGTCACACTTTTGAGAAATAGCAGGCCAAACTGTAGACCAGTAATTTAGTCAGGGGGAAATTTCCACTCCGCCATCTTACTGATTTCAAGTTTTCTGAGAGTAAAACACATTCCAAATGGACTAATAACAAAATAACATACATAAAAAAAATGGTAGTATGTAGATTAAAGGTCCCATGGCATGAAGATTTCTCTTTATGAGGTTTTTTAACATTAATATGCGTTCCCCCAGCCTGCCTATGGTCCCCCAGTGGCTAGAAATGGCGATAGGTGTAAACCGAGCCCTGGGTATCCTGCTCTGCCTTTGAGAAAATGAAAGCTCAGATGGACCGATCTGGAATCTTGCTCCTTATGAGGTCATAAGGAGCAAGATTCCAGATTGGCCATGAAAGCTTAGTTAATAGACATCATCAGTCAACCTAATGTTGTGAATTTAAATTATGTCCGCATTTTTAATGCAGTAAGTAAAGCTTTATTTGTATAGCACTTTTTAAAACACTCAGTTACAAAGTGCTTCTCACACGCGCACGCACACACACACACACACACACACACACACACACACACACACACACACACACACACACACACACACACACACAAAAGTATAAATTCATAAAGTAAAAATGTATTACAATAAAGCCAAACCAACAACTGTGGAGGCAGTGCCTAATTTTATCCAGTTTTTTATCCATACATTAAAATCAGTTTAAGTAACTGTCATCAGTGACAAAGGGCTTTTTTACACACGTCCATTGCCTTTTCTTATTTGGTTTGTTTTTTCATCATTATGCTACTGCATAATTCAGAATATGGCCTACACCTAGCTTGCCCTTTTCTCAATACACTGTTCAGTTCAAGATGTCATGTTGAGTCTTTTACTATAGTTGAGTTCCTTATAGATTCCTCCCACAAAGTTGAAATTAAAAGTATGACCTCTAGTTGTAAATGTAAAGTAGTCTGTGAGTAAATTTAGTCAGCCTAAAAAACTACAAAACCCAGAGGCTTCCGCGCTTCAACTCTCTTTCCGTTGATTGGTCGACAGAACATCCATTGTCGTAGACGTGTCTCGCAGTCAGAGCATCCTTCCGTCATGGCGTCTGTTTGGACTAAATTCTTCGTTCACCTGCCGGTCTTGTCTGTTTTCTTCCTCTTGCTGCTATGTCTGCCGCCGGGGGGAGGACAAAAGAAGAAAGAGGTAAAGCTTAATCCGCTTAAATTAAATATTTAGCGAATATAGCTTTGCTGTTTAATGTAATGAGCATAAACGTTAGCTAGTCAGGATAGACAAGAAGTTTGTCGGAGCGACGTTCTGGTTATCTAGCTAGCTAGCTAGCTAGCTAACGTTTCTCTTGTACGATGTAACAACTGAAAGAGACACTGCTTATTAGTTGTCTTGTTACGTTACGTGATGGTCTCTTTCCTGTTTGGTTAAGCTGTGTTACTTTTCTGCATAATGTGACAAGCGTATATGGTTAGGCATTGTAAGCTAATGTAGCTAACGTTAGCTAACGTTAATGTGTAACGTAAACGTCAGTCTATATAGTATTCTGTAAGACGTCAATTTGGTCTGGGAAAACTAATAAAACATCCCACGTGTTTCCATTGACACTTTTATAATATTTTAGCTTCACTAACGTTACTTAAAAGCATTATTTCGCTTTCGCCAATAAGGGTTTTATTTTGAAATTCGTAAGTGCAGGAACTGCTGTGTTTTACTTCTCGGTAGCTTAATAGTGACGTTTGACGATGCTGCCTACAATCTCACAATAACAACAATAGATTGCTGCATACTAGCTGAATTAGGTTTTTGTAGTGCACCGGAACACCATGTAACTAATTTTGGTGTGAGATACATATGTGCTGCTTTCCTTCAGGGGTGGGTATGTTGGTGTGGTTTAACTGAAAGGGCAGTGAAACGGAAGCGCTTGTAGCTTTTTTGCTCGATCTGACATTGGTCACTGGGCTCAAAAGGCGTCTGTTCACCTGCATATTGTTGAATCGACAGACATTACTTTTAAATATATTGTTGGTTATATGATTAACTTGCAATCTAATAATAGTAATGGTGAATACATACTATATTGGTGATGGGATTTATTTATGTTTTCATTAAGGCTGGGACGATTTGTCGTCGATTCGTCACAAATAATTTGCGTCGACGCGTCACTAAATAAAATAAATAAACAAAACTTGCGTGCAAATTAATTAATGTAATGCGGAACTAATGTAATGCGGAACTACTGTTAGATATGCGTGTTCTAGGGGCACCTAATCTGTAGCCCCACCTTAGCTCTGAAGCTAGCCGAGCTCCTCCGCCTACATGCAGTTTTTTGTCAGGTCAACGGTCCAGTGAGTGAGTCAGAGATAGCAGCACCAAAGGACGAGTATGGCGAGTGGTTGCGACCCTCTTTAAGTTTGCAAGTTTGGGAAAACTTGGAGAGTGTATGGCTGCAGCCTGGAGCCTCCCATGTCATGTCCTCTCGTCTCATGCCGGTATTACGTGCCTTCGTGTTTTTCCACCTACTGGTTTCCGAGCCTGTCCAGATGCCGTGTAAAGGTGCTGACACACCAAGGAGATTATCGGCCGTTGGACAGTCTTGCGAGGTCAGTGACCCGAGTCTGTTTGGCGCCGTCGTCAGTCTGGGGGGCTGTCGGCGTTCATTTTGGCCGACCTGACATGTTCAGTCAGCGGCAGGGCAGTCTGGACTCACCCGGAAATGGTGAGCGGAATGAGGTGACTAGAGGCTCTCAAAATCTGACGAAAATCTTTTAAACTGACCTTTGTTGAGCTGAAATGAAGACAGATTCAGCAACTGCATGGCCTATTTCTCGCTTAAAATGTTTTCAGAAACATGTTTCAGTGAACTATTTTAGTACAATATGAGATCGTATTCTGAACGGCCGCCATGACAGTCTGGCTTTGAATATCCAGAGAAAACAAACCCATGTGACGCATTCGTCCAATCAGCTGCCGGTTTTCATTTCTTGGGCAACATTACAGATTAGCGCCGCCTGCTGTTATAGAGATGTATTACGTCTCGTCTCGTCTTTTTGGTGTGTTCTGTGGCACAAATCTTAATATATTAAGTGTTGTCTTTTCCTGGTTTTGAAGGCTGCATTAGAGTAAAGTGATGTAGTTTTCTGAGTTTAGCAGACTGTTCTAGCAGTTTTATTTGCCTTTACACACTTCGTCATTAAATCAAGATTTCTGATGATTATCAAAAATCTCATTGTGTAAATAATATTTTGTTAAAACACCAATTGTCAATCCTACAATATCGTTGCAATATTGACATCAATCATAATTGTATATGAGGTGACATGATGGCAGTGCATGAAGCTGTGCCAGTATCCGGTCTGGTTTAGGAGTAGTTAAGCCGAACTTGCTAGCAAGATAGAGTGAAGAACCATCACCCTATCCTAAAGTAAGGTTTGCAGTTAGATCATTTATGAGACAATACTACATTTATTAATCTTCGTAGCCCACCATGCTGTTATCCTGTTTAACAATGATTTAGTGAAAGACATTTAGTGGGCAGCCTTAAGCGTTCATTATACTTGTCATTCCCGACCTTTCGCGCAAAAGTGTCACGTCATGGGAGCGCCGTAACTATATATCCTCGTGCGTCGTGGTCTAGTTGCAGTCTTCTCCTGAACAGACGTGTCGCAACTGAGGAAAAGCTAACAACTTCGCTATTTCTACGAAGAAGAAGAAGAAGAAGAAGAAGAAGAAGAAGAAGAAGAAGAAGAAGAAGAAGAAGAAGAAGAAGAAGAATGGCAGAGCTGGCAGCAGCATTGACGTCAATGTCACCAGTGGCTAAGATGATATTGGAGTCAATGGATGAGGAAGAACAGCTGCTTTTGAGCCTGCTTTCAAAGAAACGAAGAAAAAGAAGGTGGAATGTTTGTCCTTTGAATAACGCCAGACATAAATATGGTGAGTTCAATATCCTCGTGAAAGAAATGAGGATGATAGACGAAGAGAAGCACTTTGAATACTTCAGAATGTCTGCACTACGATTTGATTACCTGCTTCGTCGGATCAAGCCTTTCATTCACCATAAAATAACTCATGTTAACCTAGTAAGTTTACAAGAGAGAAGTTGTCCATGCTTCCTGTTTCCGCTTTGTCATGCGCCGCTGAAAAAAAACCCTGTATAAAATAAGTTTGTAGGGAAGAAGAAGAAGAATCCGCGCCAGGGTAAAAAAAAAAAAAAAAAAAAAAAAAAAACTCTGGTCACATTGTCGCGCGGCAGGTCAGGAACGGCGACTTTAAAAAGGCCTTCAGTTTGTTGTAATATTTTGTTATGGACCAAGGACTTTTAACCAAGTCACGGTGTTGTTGTAATATTACTGCTGCACCACCTCATCTGCACCTTCCGTGCAGCTGACTTAGCATATGAATAGAAAAGTGATTGAGTGGACAAACTGCGGAATTAATAAATGATGAAATGCATGGACAAATACATGACAAGTGAGCAAATATTTGAACAAATGAATAAAGAATTGAACATGTCCACAAATGGGTGAAGAAAGAGCTGACACAGTGGAAGAATAAACTAATGAATAAATGGACAGATTAACTACTGAAAAGGCATTTGAATGAGAGAGAGTGAATGAATAATTGAGACTGACATATTTGCCCTCCAGTTCGCTGTAAACACTGTTTTTTTTTTTTTTATCACTAATAACAATTGCTTGTGAGGTGTATGTATAATGAATGTGTCACTACCGTTGGAGTGAAGCTGTGCAAATATGAGCGCACATATGCCACTTCTTGTAAAGTTAACCTTTAGGGGAGGTGACTTTTCTGATACTGCAAGGACATATTTAGCTGTAATCATTTTTTTTTTTTGTACTACTGAATAAGTGAGCTATAGAGACTTTACTTTACAAACCTTGGACAGTAAATTTTCTTGGTGCAGTATGTGTTCATATTTCACCACTGAAGAACATACTATTCTCTCATTCACTTGTCCAGCATTCTACTTTAAATACAATTGTCTAGCAAAGCTTTGAGGGAAAAAGCCTACTCTAGTTGCGAGTTGCGATTAGGAGTTTAAAACTTCAATTTTACAGTTACTAATGAATAATCTCCTATTTTTAACATGTTGTACCCAGGGACAGTCTGCTGACATCAGTGCTTATTTTCAGCAAGGCCTTGATTCACATTCACAGAATTACACCAGGGAGCTGCCCATTATAGCCCCGGTCTGCTGTTAGGCACTGACTGTCTCAAGGACACATTGCATTATCTAATAAGTGAGAGCATTTCTCAATCATTTACCTAGCTAAAAGGTGTCCAGCTATTATTGGTTTGCTTCTCTGCCATTGACATTGCCACTATCCAGCATGGCATCATGACTTTGCCTAAACATACACGCCACTTTCCTAAAACCAAATGGCGTGTTATCTGTACGCATTTTGAGCTATCCACGTGTATGTCTACGCTGTATACAGCAGATGTAAACATACACACCACGTGGCGTTGCCATCCTCCTTCCGCAGACTTGCGTCCTTTCATACTACTCACTACAGCGAAAATGTACACGTAATGTAGGTCAATGGCGGCCGAACGGCGTTGATAAACACGCTAAAAGGCGATTATGCGTTTTGATAACGCGCAAAAACGGCATATGAATTGGCATGTCATACATACGCCACTTTATGAGATCAGTCTGCACTATCTTTAACCCTTTGAGTTTAATATAGTGTCCACTAGGGGTCGGAAAGAAATTGATTCCCATATATCATGATTTTTTTTTGCGGCGATTTTTAAAATGTGATTCTTTTCCCCAAAATCAATATGTCTTCATTTTTTAACCAACGATTCACCTAAATATTTTCTGTTTAAATATGGTATTGCCGACGGCAACAACATCAAATCTGTTTCAAGCAAAACAGACCGAAAGCAGAAAATGCTGAAAATACATGTTATGTACTTCTTTACAAATGAAATAAATGTCAGACCGACATTTCCTTTTGGAAAGGAAAATAAATTGCAATACTCAATGCTATCGAATCACAATAAATGAAAATCACAATACAAATCTTATCGGCACCCATGTATGAAGGAATCAAATCAGGAGAAAAGCATATCGTGCATTTGGTCCATCCTGTGTGAATCTGCACTAAGTAGCAGACAGGAGCTAGCCACGCGCGCGCGCGCGCGCACACACACACACACACACACACACACACACACACACACACACACACACACACACACACACACACACACACACACACACACACACACACACACACACACACACACAGACATCCGATGAGCCACAGGAGATATTGAAGGGTTATAATGTGAGAAATGTTTCCCAGTTGCCTGCCTGGGGCCATGGCAAAAGGGGGGAGGAGGCGGAGGAGGAAGATCTTATTTAGCTGGAAATGGACAAAAAGGTGAAGCAGCATCTTACCAACTTTTGCTCTCCCTCGCTGCCCTTTGTCTTCCCCTGGGCGCTCCAAGCTTTTTCTCCAAACTGTGTGGGCTGTTTAGGGCTAAAGGTTAAAAGGTTAAGTTAATTAAAGCTGGCCTGAAACATTCAAAAGCGTGTTTGGTACATCGATCAGTTTTTCACCCAGATTAGAAAGCAATTTGTGTGTGTGTATGTGTGTGGGGGGGCGGGGGGGGAATACTTATTTTCGTATGAGCATCGTAGCTCTGCTCGGGTCCTGCAGGTCTCTACAGAGAGAAGACGATAATTAATACAGCTCCATTGAGTAAGGCCTCACAAAGAATACATGATTCCCATGGTAAATTAGCTCAGTAAGGTAGCCTGTGGCTACAAGTTTTAGATAACGTTAGCAGTATAGCTAACGTTAAATGCTAACTTAAAAAAGCTTTACTAGCTAGCTAGCTAGTAACTTAACGCAACGAAACAACACATGTCTAGTAACCATGCTTGCAACGTAGATCACAGATAATATATATATGATCAATACTTACACTTTATTAATCTTGTAGTAATCCGCTGTGGAGTGGCTTGTGTGTCCTCCAGACCAGACTCTGAGTCTCTAAAGGTAAACGGTAAACGTTTATTTACCTGCACTGAGGCTGAGCTGTCACTCAAACTTTCCCTGAACTTTCCCTTAACACTCATTAGCCAATGGGGACGCACCCCTTTAAGACCCGCCCACGCAAGATATTTGTGTCAGAATCGCAAGCAAAAACTCAGGGAGCGCAAAGGAGAAAGATGGGAACATGACTGCAAACGTGATGGAGAGAGCAAAAGACTGATCATTGAGAAAGAAGCAGAAGGAACTGTAAACAAAAGGACATCATATCAAACAAATAAAAGACCAATAGTTTACAACTACACAAATGTTTTGTTTGCAAGTTTTAAGTTTTACCTTTTGAGGTGACAATTTTTTTGCTTGAGTTAGTGTTTTTTTTGTTTGATACTTGAGAAGTTTTGCTTGGAATTAAAGTCACAAAACTAATCCCATAAGATACCAACCTTTTGTGAACTTGTGAATTTCACCAGCCGTCTTCTCTCGTTTTCATAAAGACACACCGTGTGTGTGTGTGTGTGTGTGTGTGTGTGTGTGTGTGTGTGTGTGTGTGTGTGTGTGTGTATGCGCGTGCGTGCGTGCGTGTGCACGCCCGCTTGTTTAACTATATTCGTGGGGTCCAAAAACCGGGAGTCCAGTATACTTGTGGGTAGGGGTGGGAATCACCAGAGGTACCACGATACGATATTATCACGATACTTAGGTCACGATACGATATTATTGCGATTTTAAACATATTGCGATATTCTGCAATATATTGCAATTTATTACCTTTTTTCCAACTTCATTATTATGTCCCCAAAGGAAAACTTTGTCAACATCTGTTTGTTCATCTCACATGAATTTTATTGCTGTAAAATGTGACTGTCAAGCTGACTAACTAACCAGCACTTTAATGAATATGTTATAAATGTTGTATACACCTGGCAAACTGAACTGTTTGCATTTTTAATTAAGGTGGACTAGACTGTAATACCAACAGGTATGCACTGCTGTGCTACTACACTGAAAAAACTGATTCTGACCCCTTGTAAATGTTACATGTTTTAGTCTGGTTTATTTCATAGATTTTAATGTGTTATTAAATCCTACATATTTCTGTTAATTAATTTTCAAAAGCACTGCCCTTGTTTAAAACAAGTTAATTTCAGTCAATTAAAAGTAATTAGAAAAAAATATGTAAAATTGAATTTCCACATACTATGTGGTCTGCGCATGTGCAGCCACATGCCGCCACTTTGTTCTGAAGGCTGGATTGAACGTTATCCCCTCGTTAGTAGCTCCTTGAATGCTGTATCCATAGCTCTGCATTTTCGGTAAGTAAGCAATTTATAATCATTGGTGTGTTATAATTTTATTTGAACAGGTTTCTGTTAACACTAGCCAATGCTATCAGTTTGTGTTTTGATAAATTAACATTTGCTAACGTTAGAGCGACTAGTTTAGCTAGCTAGCGATAGTTGTGTAGCTAGTAAGTTAACTTGAGTGTAACAGATGTATCTTAACATTTTAAGCTAACTTTATAGCTCTCAAGTTAAATGCATGGTGATTTCAGTGTTTGTCTTGTTAGACTTATTTGTTAGTTTGTGGACATTGAATAAACAGGTTTACTAATGTTAATTGACAGTTTAATTGTAGGTAGTTTCACATTCCCTGCTGTATGGGCTTGTAGACTAGCTAGACTACTTTATTCCTAACTTGCTGTAAGCATGTTTTCTAATATTGTCAGTGTGTTAACATAAAGACAAAATACACCTGTGAAATCATGTTGGTAAAAGTTGCTTAATGTGCCCAAACAGCAATCATTTATGCTTCTACATAATGGCAGCCCTAGGTAGGTGCATGCCTGAAATACCGTTAGCCTAATTCAAAACACAACACGGAGTGGCAGACACAGCAACAGCCATTTCAGGCTAAGAGCAGATTTTATAAAACCGAAAATAATCAACACATTGTGCCTCTTGAGGAAACAATAAATAAAAGTCGTGGGTTTGTGTAAGCAGACCTTGATATTGTGTGTGTTTAATATTAACATTTAATGTATACTCCGGTCCTTCCCTTTACCGTTTCTTTGAAGGTATCTATTTTTTTGACACGCGAAGACCCGCCCCTACTCTGCCTCTGATTGGCTCCGACTGTGACATCTAAACCTAACCAACCAAAACAACGAAGGCAACGAACACTAGCCAATCAGAGGCAGGTCTTCACGGAATACGGGTAAGGGGAGAAAAAAAAAAGAAAAAAGAAGCTCCTCTTCACTGCGTGGTAGCAGCTAGTCTTGGACTGTTTCTGACTCGCTTAAAAGGTAAAGGTGAGGTTGAAAGTATATCCTTCAAAGTAGAGACATGCAAATGCTTCATAACTAACTACATACAGTTATACAGTATTTTTTTGGGAGGGGTAAATGGTAAAGGGGTAAATGCTAAAATGCTTTATGGTGGTGGTGGTGTCACCTTTTTCAGACCTTTTGAGTTTGCAGGTATGGAGCTAACTAGCAACAGATTTGCAGATGACACAAGAGGTCTAGCAGAGCACGACCACAGCCCATAGTCCAGTTAAGGTTCTGAAATGTTAGGCAGAAGACAACAGGGATAAGAATGTTGGTTTAGCTAGCAGGTTAATTTTGTTTAACTTTGTTTCTGCTCTAAACACTAAGACTTATTAAGTTGCTTACACTAATAATTTTAATATAGAAGTGGAACATGAAAAATACTGGAACCAAACCTGTTTTCTACTTAATTCACACAATTTCCATAAACTTCATTCTCCCCCTGTCTGTACATGACATGTCCTGTCTGTCTGCTTGTAGCATCTACTAAAGGATGTCATTTCTGAAATGCTCCAAAGTAATTTATAATAGCTCATCAGAGAAATAACACAATTGCAAGAAAATAATCCAGGAGTAAATAAATAAATACATTTATAAATAAAATGAAAATGAATTACATGTCTGTCTGTCCACTTAATCTGCCATTTTTGCATATTGTTTTTATAGTAATAATAAGGTACTATTAAAATGTGGACTTGGACACAAATTAGTTTGCAGTTATCTGACTTGATACATGGGCAAGTTTTTAATTATTGGACAATTACTTTTTTTTTTCCTCAACCAACTTACGATTTATCTTTTTTAATTCCTGTTCATTTTTATTTCTATTGCAGGTCTTTCTCATATTTGATATATCTGATCTTGGTGTGATGTGGAACAGAACCTAACTCTTTTGGGAGCTCATATTGTTTTTGGTAAGTGCATTTAACAACAATCCCACTTGAAACAACCTTCATGGCGCAGTTGGACAGCCATTTACCCCAGCTGACATCGGTTTTCCAGAAGAAGGGAGGTGTTTCTGGCCAGAAACTAGCTAGCTAGTTGTGTAAAATGTGATTTAAAGGGACACTCACCAAAAACGAAAACAAACCTGATGCATAACAAAATAAGTCTGTTGACACCACAACAATGGCAACTGTAGTCCTGTCAATGTCTCTACGCTTTCGTGTTTTGGGGTCTAGAGCTATGATAGTGTGGAAGCCTGCTGTTTATTTAAATCAACTACTGCAAAACTTGAAAAATGCTCTAGCCACTAAAATGTGTCACTACAGAGGATCATAAGGATCATACTGGTGTTTTTTTATGTTTTAAGCCGTTGATGACAAAGGCATTAACATTACCGCTGACTATTTGCCCAAGTATCAATTTTAGAAAATACATTTTTACCTTTTATAAGTAGCCATAAAGTTGAGAATATTTGTATAAAAATTAACAACTTGCCGCACAGTGTTGCAAGCAGGTACCATTTTCTAAACACCCTGGTGTGTTCAAGAATTTTATTATTGTTCAATTAAAAGACCAAAACCAACCATGTGTTAGGCGGTTACACACTGCACGCGTCGCGAAGCGTGTCAGCCAGCGTGCGTGCGTGTCTGTTTATATTTCAGCTCCCATGTTAACAGGTTAGAGCTTACACACTGCCGGCCTGAGATGCGTGCCTGCTAGAAATAGAACCAACGCCTATTTTTCACGCGAGATGCGAGCGTGTTGGAAGCGTTTCCAGGCAAAATAGAATAGGAAAATATGTTTATATGTCATTTAGACACAAATGCATATTAATAAATGACATCTTGATGTTTGAAAGTCTAGGTTTTGACATCAATGTAGATATAAATGTAATGTAATATTTTCAAATGTTGCACTGGTCATACAGAACGAAATATTCTGTAACATATTTTGCAGTCAATACTGCCGATGTTGTCTTGCTTTAATCAAATCAGTAGGCTATATATATATATATATATATATATATATATATATATATATATATATATATATATATATATATATATATATATACACACATAAATAAAAATAAATAAATAAATAAAGGGTAGTAGGATATGCTACGATAACAACGTGAGTGACGGTCCAACATCAGATAGGCTGTATAGGCTCTTTACAGCTACACAGACAGCCCACTTACCCATTTTTCAGAGTTAGAATCTGTCGGCGCTATGTCCCGAGATCAGCCCTCCCTGTACCTTGCAGCAGGAGCAGCGCCCGCGTCAGACATGCTTCTGGTGTGTAGGACACAGAAAAATCACGCAGCTGAGACACAACAGAAACGCCACGCTCGCGAGACGCGTGCAGTGTGTAACCGGCCTTAGTCCATCTCTCAAGCCGTTCTGACTTCTGGGTCTCAGCTCCAAGCCCATTGGTTCCTATTGAATATTAAATATTTTCCACAATACAATAAAAACTAAAATCTGTGATTTGGTCATTCTCATGAACCTTTATTTAACTTACAAAAGTACAAAAAGGTTTTTAATAGTTTTACTGAACAGCATAAATGTATTTTGTAAATATAAAGAAATCTAGAATTTTATGTCTTTAAAATCTATCACATAAATATGTTTTCTTTTTTTCCCCTATTTTCATCAAATATACAGGACATTGAAGGAGATGACATCCAGAGAGACCTGCAGAAATCCACCATGGGCATATATGTCATCAACAAGGAGGGTGGAGAAATTGGAGCTCATGATGACATTGGCATTTATGTTGAAGGAGTAATCATTCTGGACAACATTGGATCTGTAGCCCAAGCATGTGCAATGATGCTGGGAGTCATGTATGTACTGAACATGGCTTACCCCAAAGAGCTGAAATACTCCTATGAATTCATTCAGAAAGTGCTCTTGCAAATGGATGGTGAAAGGCTTTCCCCCAAAGTCCTTGGACTAAAGAACAAAATCATTGCTGGACTGTAGGATTTCTTCAGCCGCTCTTGTGAATCAAGGCGTTACGGTGTTTCGAACTGAAAAACTGTGTGAATATTACAGTCCACCATTCACTCTGCCACTGGTGTGAACATTTAAAACTGTACAATGGATTTTGTGGAATATTCACCTGAAATAAAAATTGCAATCCTGGAAATAAGAGCACAAAATTCATCCATCCACTACCGCCATATGAATATTAGAAGTTAAGCGCCTTGAGAGGAACAGTTGGTGGTGGCTGTGCCATTAAACCATTGCATAAGAAGAGGACACAACAAGATGTTAAAAGAGCTCTGGTCAAAGTTCAAACGATGGAGAACCATGTGGAAAACATGGTGAAATTATTATTGAATGTATTAATGTGAGGAAGGTTACAGCCTCCTTTGTTTTCATTTGCCACTATTTTTATTATTCTTGGAGGAACTTAAGCTTCAGTGGACGTTTACGTCACATGTTTCATGTACATCATGATGTATTCAGTAAGTCTGTTTCCATATTGATACACCAACTTTTGCACCTCAGCTAAGCATAAAATCTATTTTGCGATATTGTGGTCTTTTCTTCTATTACGGTATTCTTTGAATCTAAGTGTTTGCTGTTTTTGGTAATCTCAGCATCAGGTCCTCAGTGTGTGATGTGTTCCAGCTGTGGATGGTTCTGGTACTATAGTATTTTTGTTATGTATAGTACTGGTGTATTTTGTCATTTGTAGATTTTGTGCTCTTGCAAATGGGTGGAAAAGGGTTTCCTCCAAGTCCTTTTGACTAAAGAACAAAATCAGTGCTGGACTGTAGGCTTTCTTCAGCTGCTATTGTGAACCCTTTTAAGCTGCATTGGTATTGTGTGTTTAGGGGGTGATAAAGCACATTTCATATAATGTGAAATGCAGCTCTAGAATATGTTGCAAAGTAAAGAACAAAGTGAGTGGTGAAATAGGTGCTTGTTTTGTGGAAAATTGGGTATTATATTGACTCAATGTACGTGTTTGCAGTTTATTGTAATCTCAAATCGGGTCTTCCAGCTATTCTGGTACATTTGTTGTTTTTTGTTATGAATGGTACATCGTTTTTTTATGATAATGGTTGATGGTACATTTTGTTATAAGATAGCAATGTAAGAAATTGTTACCACTGAGTTACATTACTGGCACTCTTGTTTGGGAGAGAGTAAATCTGTTGGATCTCTTGGTCTTGGATCAAGAAAATAAAGTAAGAGTTGACAATATTTGGTTTGCTTTATTTGTCTGAATATTAATGAAAGTTAAGATAGTATAATAGATAAAATAAATTGAACTTAATTTTAGTATGTAGAAATTAAACAACAAATTGATCTGAATGCACATAATTAATTTTAGTATACTGAACCCCAAAAACATTTGTAATTTCTACTCAAAATAGTTTAGCTAAAATATATAAATATAATTAATCTAAAATTACTACAAGAAAATTAGTAAACTCACCTTAAAAAATATAAGTACACTCAACTTATAAAATATATCTGGATTTAGATAAATTTATTTCGTGCAACCACTTACCATAATAAAATTAAGTAAATTCAACATAACATTTTTTTCAGTGTACAGGTATTTTTTACAATTAAAATGAGTACAAAAACGGCGCGACGGAGTCACGTACCTTGGTTCCGGTGTTTTTAGCAAGTGACAAAATCCTTCATTTTCCACAACGTTGTATGGACGCAGGTCTTTGCACATGAAGTAGGCGATGGCTTGAGTTATTTTCTTAGCTCGCTCTGAATTGGGAGGTAGCTTTGTCAAGCTAAGTGTGTCCAGTGTTGGTTGGTTTTTCGGCGGAGCTGGTTTAGCATGAGCTTTACCGTCCTCGGCTAACGCTAACTCTGGATGGTGGCGTGTGAGATGAGCCCTCATGTTTGTGGTATTCCCTGAGTATTTTATTTGCATACGACACTCCTTGCAAATCCCATGTCTCATGTCCATCTCAGTTGTCCCCTCCTTGTTAAAAAAATCCGAAAAAAGTCCAAACACTTGATTTAAACGCAGATGGTGCATTTCTGATTTCTTTCTCTGACGCTGCCATGTTTATTTTATCTACATCCGCCTGCACGCTGACAGTCACCCCGCTGACCTCACCAGAAAACAAACAGCGCCATCTGGTGGACTGAATAAGCAATTTATTTTATTATTATACTACCAAAAAGTTAAATTCTGATGTGCAATTTAAATAATAAAAGATCGATACTTGGCGCCTGTGTATCGATACAGTATTGCCACGAGAAATATCGCGATACTATGCTGTATCGATTTTTTCCCCCACCCCTACTTGTGGGGTCCCGACAGCTTTGTGGGGCCAAAATGCTGGACCCCACAAGTTTAAAGGGCTGTTTGATGGTTAAGACTTGGTTTTAGGGTTAGAATTAGGTTATGGTTAGGGTGAGGGTAAGGGTTAAGGTTAGGCATTTAGTTGTGATGGTTAAGGTTAGAGGAATGCATTATGTCAATGACGGGTCCCCACAAAGATAGTGCCACAAACCTGTGTGTGCCGATGTTGATTGTGTGGCGCACCGCCACAAATTAGTCTGTGTAGGAAACACTGTTGATATTCAAATCTTAAGTCAGTATTCCAAGTGTTGTTTATTTTGTTTGTCCTTGTCTCATTTCCTCTCTTTGGTTCTCTAGTTACTGACTCGTTGTGGTGAGAATGACAGCTACATAGAGGAGATCATGTCTTTATTTTACTGGTGCTCTAAATGCATGTTTAGCCTGCGTTTGCAGTGTGGAGGGGCTGAGAGAGTGAGCAGAAGAGACTTTTGACATTAAAATAATGGTGTCGGGTTCAGTTTTAGTGTAATGTAGGATTTGCAATTGTTTGGATTTACTTCTGTTGACTTCTTTTTATAGTGTCACTGATCATATTACACAGAGGAGCCAAACTGTTTTTATCTAGTTTCATTATCTACATTTGTTGGAGCACAATTTAATACTAACTTCTTCAAGCAAGGACTTACTTAGGGGTTACAATTGTTTTTATAAAAACCTTTATAGTTGGTAATCTAAAAATGATTCCATGAAGTTTATTCACACTTTCTTTGTCATACACCAAAATCAAATGGGACCAAAACACTGCTGGACTCTAATGAAATCTAACAAGGGCAGCAAGGGAGGCAGCACTATAAGTCTTCTATATTAAGAAGCAGTCGAACATTTCTGTGTTGCATCAACAGCGCAAAGAAGGAATCCTTAAAAATGTAACAACATGGTTGTGTCTACGGCCAACTAATGAATTCACAACTCTGTCGATCATTTATGATGCCAGTTTAGTGTTGCTGCGGTAATATCAATGGTGAAATCCATAAATCAAAACTTGATGTACTGTTGGACTCTCTTTAAACTGCATTAAGCCTAAATCTGACTTACATCTCTTCTGCTTGTCTACATGAAATTGACAGTAAGGTTTAGTTGAGGATGGGCACCGTGACTCTTTAGCGTAGAGGGCAGAGTAAGTCGGCTTGGTTGTCTCGCTGCCTAAGTTTGTGCTAAAATTTCAGATGGCCACAGTACAGCACAACTCTTTGCAACAAATGGTATTGCTGTCAAAGCCAGTAAGAGCACTGATAGTGGATAAATAAACAATAGAGTCTGAAAAAAGGACAATTTAAGGAAAAAGTTGAGTTGTGATTGTGACAGACATGGCGGAAGAAATAAATATATTTAAAGAAAAAAAAAAGGTAGATTAAAAAGTTAGGGCAGTGCAAAGCCCTGCCTTTCTAAACCCTGCTATACGCCCCTCAGGGAGTGGAAGAAATAGTCATGGAAAGAGAGAATATTTATATCCCTTCAATACTCCCTCGTTCATCACCCCAGCTCTGCTAGATATTATATCTAGCTTGTGTTGTGTTTCTGTCTTAAGGCTGACTACAGCACAAAGAAAGAACCAATGTAAGCACTTCCTATACCTAACCCTATGGAGTCAGGGGAGTAAAGAGACAAAAAATGTCCAAGGCAGCAGGTCTGAGGCAAGGAGAATTATATATCTAGAGAGTTATATATCTACAGAGAGATAGAGATTTCAAAGTAGTGGGCTTGCTAGCACACCCAGGGACCAGTCTAATAAGTGGATAGGAATAATAACCTCTGCACATGGAGGCCCAATAAACTACCGGGTAGGCCCTTCAGGGCATAACCCAAGCCACTTGCTGAGTTTAGACTGGGGCTTATGAAGCTAAACACTGCGTAAGCGCTATTGACTCTTGGTTTTCTGTCTGACCTGTTCATCAGAGAATAAACCATAGCTCACAGTTCACACAGTCTTTGCCCATGGATTTTATAATACAATGTAAGTATACTCTGTGAGAAGAAATAGCTTTTCTCACTAATTGCTAAAATTACAGTTTAATGCATGTTTTTGCCATGTTAAAATCTAGCCTATATGATGTGTTAAGCTGCATACACACCAACCAGACGGCCGACCGTTGACAGAAAAGCCAGTCGAAATGATCAGTCTCCCCGTTTTGGTCCAAAAAGTGCCACAGAACACACCAAAAAGACGAGACGATACGTAATACATCTCTATAACAGCAGGCGGCGTTGATCTGTATTGTTGCCCAAGAAATCAAAACCGGCAGCTGATTGGACAAATGCGTCACATGGGTTTGTTTTCTCCGGAAATTCAAAGCCAGACTGTCATGGCGGCCGTTCAGAATACGATCTCATATTGTACTAAAATAGTTCACTGAAACATGTTTCTGAAAACATTTTAAGCGAGAAATAGGCCATGCAGTTGCTGAATCTGTCTTCATTTCAGCTCAACAAAGGTCAGTTTAAAAGATTTTCGTCAGATTTTGAGAGCCTCTAGTCACCTCATTCTGCTCGCCATTTCCGGGTGAGTCCCGACTGCCCTGCCGCCGACTGAACATGTCAGGTCGGCCAAAATGAACGCCGACAGCCCCCCAGACTGACGACGGCACGGGACACACCGAACAGATTCGAGTCACTGACCTCGCCAGACTGTCCAACGGCCGATAATCTCCTTGGTGTGTCAACACCTTCAGATGTATCTGGTTCAAAAGGAGAAAAAAAGCTTAATTAAAAGGACAAAAATATAACCTCACTCTTAATAACCATTGTTAATGTCTGGGAAATATATACAGCAAAAACCATGCTGTATAAATGAGTCCCTGACATGTGTTACACTACTTTTGCGTTACTTCTGAGTTACTTTCACCAAAATAACAGCGGAAGTTGGACTTGGCAGCTAGCTTGTGAATTTCACCGGATCAATAAGTCTCATCTTTATCCACTTTATTAATACATCATAGATTATTCATAATCTTTTGTATAATTAATATGAATATGCAAAGTAACTAAAGCTATAAAAAAAGATAAGTAAAACGTACAATAGGCAAGTAGGAAAAAATGGAAATACTCAATTAAAAGTACCTTAGAGTTGTATTGAAGTACAGCATTGTTGTAAAATGTTTGTTTAAAGCACTTGAATAAGAAATTCATGTTATTTAGTTTAAAACAGTCTAAAGGAAATGGTCAATAGTGTGATTAAAACTTCATATTTACGTTATTTACAGTACTTGATTTACAGCTGATATGTGAAAAGGTACACAACCTTATTTGTTTAACAGTAATATAGTTTTACTGCGAACCGTCACAGGAAGTGCTTTTATTTTGAAGTAGCCTACACAGAAGTTGTCTGTTGTGTACTCTTGCTAGCTTGTGTTGACATGAAGGTGAGATGCTAGGTGCAAAACGTGTCCGTCAAGCAAGTTGCTCACTTTCTTGTTTGTGAAACTGCAACATATTGAACAGTAAATGGTCACAGTAAAAGACGAGCGTTTTTGGTGGTCATTCGAAGGCATTCCACTACAGGCATAGTTACTTTCCACCGCTGATAAAATGCAATGATATTACGTGTAGCAATCCTAAACATTAATTAGACATGTTTCTATCTGTCAGCAGCTCGGACACACAGCTGTCCGCGCTGACGTACCGTCACCTGTTGGGACACAGATGTTGTCCGTACCGTCTCTGGTTGGCTCTGACCACAGGAATGGTGACCGGACAGCTCGCTCCAACGCAGCGTAATAACTCCTGAAAATAATGTCCATGTCGCCAATATAGGCTATCTGTCTCTGCAGTCATCTCAACCATCGAATACAGCAACAGGAAATAACACTTGCGGATGTTTCGCGGTGTTGGGGAATTCTTAAAATAACAAAACACCACTAAATGTTGCTTTAAAATGCGTTGTAACTCGCGTTACTGAGATTGTAACGAGTATAATATTACCGAAATTTAATTAGTAATGCGTTATATTACTGCGTTACAGCAAAAAGGAATACATTACTGTGTAGGGAACGTGTATTGTAGTTTCATTATTGTCCCATGCTGTGTAGGTGCTGTTGTAAGTGTAGAGTTGGGAGGAAGGTTGTGTGTGTGTGTGTGTGTGTGTGTGTGTGTGTGTGTGTGTGTGTGTGTGCGCCTGTGTGTGCGCCTGTGTGTGCGCCTGTGTGTGCCTGTGTGTTGGTTACAGTCATCTGTCCAATGCCAGACACCATTGTGGGTCTGATCAATCCTTAATGCTATCTGGGTTTGTCTTTACTTTTCTGTGTCTCCTACAGTCCAGCTGTATCCACTGTCAACACATTCATTCACATCATTTCTTATTTTAGTTTTTTTTCCTTTTCCATCTACTTTATCAGAGTCTTTGTTTATTTCTGCCTTTATTACAGTCTTTCGCCAAATGGGTCTTTGGTTTTCCTTTTTTATACATGCATGCCTCACTTTTGTTGATTCTTGCTGTCCTTTTTTCCCTCATGAAAATGAATGCGAAGGATTCAAGAGTTCAAGAGAGATGAATGCTGAAGCCAACCCCCTTTCCCTTGTGTGTTGCCAGTACAGCCCAAACTGCAGCTGTAATGGCGCCATATTTTGCACAGTGAAATGTTTCAGTGCTCTCCCAGTGAATTCAGGGGTGATTTGTTTAGATCTCGCTCATTAGCCGTAGTCATCTGAATTATTGATGCAGTAGTGTCAGACCTGCTTTCCCAATGACTGATGGCCTGTGTTTCCAAGTCATTTTCCTTCTCTGTTATTCCTCCCTCTCCTCCTCCTTTTTTTTTTTCCCCCCTCCCCTTTCCAACACTTCTATAACAAATTTTTGTGAGTGGCAAAATGACTTCCGTCTCTGGCTTTCCATCCCCCTGTCCACCCCTTTCCCCTGCTTCGCTTTTCACCTCTTTGACATTTTTATAATCATATTTGGTGTCATGAAAAGATTTCCCTTTTCTTTTACCTTGTTCCCTAATTTTCTCCTCCCTTTGGGCCTTCCCTTGTTCTCTTTGCTTTCTTCTTCCCTCCCCTTGCCCCTTCCTCCTAACCTTTCCTGACATTTCTGAAGCTAATTTCTGGGCCAGCCTTATTAAGTCTGAGAGGAATGCAGAATGTTTCCTTGTTGTTGTGAACATTAAGTTCTCAATGTCATTCATCAGAGGTATAGGCACTCGCTCCTTTTGAATTGTCTTTCTCTCTCTTGCTTAGTATAAGCTTGCTTGCTTAGTATTCTGCGTGCACCGGACCGTTACCTCCGTACCTTGACGTTTTGGCATGAATAGACCCTAGCACAGCCCTAGTAATTACCTTGTTTGTATTGACAATTTGGAAACTCAGATTTTGTTTAAAAGCTCTGACATATCCCACTTGGTACTACAAGTGCCTAAAAAGCGTACTGTACATGGATGTCACGTTAGCCATAGTCAGTCATTCAAAGCAAAATTCCCTTTTTGGCCTATCTGCCAAAAGCTTTTAAACTAAAAAAAAAAAGTTACCGGCCACAAATCTATTTCTACCAGCCACGAAACTGGAAAAACAAACAAGCAGGTCCTATGAGTTATCTACCTGTATGCTGCATTTTATTGCTTATTGTATTTGCATTACTTTCATAAAAAGCCAATCTCTCCTCACCCCCTTATCCGTGAAGGGCCACTTCCTAGCACTTCCACCGCACTCTTCATTTTTCCTTTCAGGTTGATCTACTCCAACAATGTTACCAGTACCAGTGCGTAACCGTAGCAATGGTAGACAGCCAGGGTCAATTCAAGAATTGCTATACAGTAACTGAAGGTCATACGTTGCATTCCGCCACTAGTGTGCACAGTCAATGCAAAACAAAAAATCTGGTCAATAGGTATGTGCAATTAATCGAAATTTAATCGTGATTATGATGTCTGCTTCCAATGATCACAAAAACAGAATAATCGAGAAACAATTATTTAGCTCATTATGTTTTGCAAGTAAACTCTAATTTTCTCTTTTGCTCTGAATGAAAAAATAAAGTTTCTCTACAAATGTCTTTGAGTCGAACCCTTGCAAGTAACCTGGGGATCTTTCACGTTTCTACTATCCATCTCATATGTCATGAACATGGCATAAGTATCTCAGTCAATAATTGACTCTCTTATTGACTTCTGTGTAACTGAACTGAAACGCGCTAAAATCTCAGTGTTGTCTGTTGTATCAGGACAACTAATGCTGAGATAGTGAGACCTTTTGGTTTGTCTTTCTTCATCACTCCTTATCTCCAGAGGGAAATGTTGTCATAACAGTACTCTTTCCTTTGCCTCCCTTCACTTTCTCTTCTCATCTCATTTTATTTTCCTTTTTTTTCTTTATCCCTCAACTTTTCCTCCGTCGTCCTCCATGCCTCTACTCCCTTCTCCCCCCCCCCTCCCTTCCTCACACCCCCTTTTGTGACAGTCCTTGCTGTATAGCTGATATGAGGTGGCATATTATCCCACGGTGTGTGTGTGTGTGTGTGTCTGAAAATGTGTGTCTGTCTGGCTTTTGGCTGATAAGACGTCTCACTCTTATCCTCCGAGACAGACCTGTGTTGCTGTGACGGTTCACGGGCCACACACAAACTCGCATATAAACACACAGCTACACACAGAAACGCACACACACATTAATAAGTATGCACATACGTACACACAGTCTTCTTCACTATGTAGGTTGTTAGATTGAAGGCTATATAGTGGAGCTGTGTGTACATGTTGCCTGTCACAGATATCTGATGATTCTGTCTTATTAAACTCTTAGTCTTTCTGCTTCACTGGCAGAAAGCCTGTTAACACTCCGCACAGGAGTGTGTGTGTGTTTGTGTTTGTGTTCCTTTGTGTTTCTCTGCATGATAGAGAGGCTGTCATAAGACCGGCTTATTAAAAAACACTTGTCATGAGAGGGTAAGTACGGACGAGAAAAGGGGCTGAGAGAAAGTAAGATAGGCAGATTTCTTTTTCAAGAGTTCTGTCTTGCCTTACTGAATTATGTTAACATAGCATTTTGAAAGCATTTAATTTTTCCAGGGAATGTCAAGCAATCCCCGTGGCCTCTCTGGTTCTTCTCCTGCTTCTCGTTTGCTCAGTCAAACACATTCGCACCTGGGAGATGTTCGACCACAGTATTATAGATGCAGCTGGAGGAGGAGGTGATGTGTTGTGGGGGTGCTAAGGAACTGACATCTCTAACTTCTAGGCTGCATTGATTATTAAGGTTGAAAAATTCATCTGAAAGTGAAAGTCCCAAAAGACAAAGTTAGAAAACTGCTCATCCTCCTCTGCCCGATTGCATTGAGATTTATTATGAATTAAAACTCTGTCTAAGCTTGCCTGTCTAACTGATAGGTTATCTATGGCCCCAAAGTAAGTTATTAAACACACACACACACACACACACACACACACACACACACAAAGAGCAATACGGTAATATAACATGATGAACTGAAGAGTTTAGCATAAAGCTGTAGTCAGGATAAATGCTAAATGCCATTTTGTGTTAGACTTGGCCTCTTTCTCTCTTCCCCTCAATTTCTTACTTTCTCTTCCACTCCTTTTCTCAGTGCCTTTTGTGTTTACGGTTTTAACTCTTTTGGAAAGCAATGATGCATTAAAACTTTTTCTGGTTAAAAAAAAATGGTGTAAGCCTACACTCTTATACCAAATTAGTTGACTTTGCTAGAACTTTGCATGCTTTAAACTTTGAGTGCTTTAAACTATTTATGTTTTTACACAAGGTGAAACTTAACAGGTCAAGTTGTATTAACAGAATGGTATATTGATGCAGTAGACAAAATCAAGTTTACATTAGTAGTCATTACTAAAAATCATTAGTAAACATCAATTATTTTTCCTAGAGTAATGTTTGTATGTTAAATTAAACATGCAAAGAAATATATAATATAGAACAAAATATTACTTATCACTACTAGAAACATAATTTGTTCATATAAATGTTGTTTCTTGTCCTTTTATATATATATTGATTATTATAGTTAGATATATTGACTTTGAGATTAATGCATTAAATGTATATATAAATTTGTTTCAACAAACGCGAAGGAAAAAAAATTCTGCAACACATTTCAATGTTCCAATATATTGTGGCGGGCTGCATGGAAAGATTCACTCAGGAGACAAACACTTACTGCCCAGAGGCCATCAATCCCCACCTGGGTCTCGGTCATGGTAACACCATGTAATAAATGTAGATAAACATGAACGCTAAATCAACCACACAACACTAAAACCCAGATAACATAAATGCACACTTTCTGTGGACAGTTCTGTTAATGGTTTGGCAACAGAACATCATTAAAACCCACTTAACATAGTCCATGAGCCTTTGCACTGCTTCAGCACGGAACCGTCAATATAGGGCACACCGGCGTCCTGCCGGCTCTTGCAGTGTTTTATTTTTGATTTAAATATTGCAAAGCAGCACTCAAATGTGTTTTTGCACACTCTTTCTCACATATAAACTCACAAGAGTTGCACTTCCACTGCATCTTCACAAGTACCTGTAAAAACAGAACAAAAGAAAACCTTTAGCACAACTCCGTTGCAGTTACAAGTGATTCATCAATCTACCTCTGCTTATAATTTATGACCTCGTCCTTTGAAAAGTTTCTAATTACCATACTATAAGGAACAAATTACCCATGTGCAACTTTAACAAACGCCATTTTGAATGGGCACATTACCATATCCAACAGAAATATTCTAGCCTCAGTCACAAGAATGCAAACATACGTGCTAACATTATAAACTGTGAACAGACCCTTTAACACTATGCTTACTTCAATGTTTACCTAACTTGTTGTCACCGGATTGCTTATTTGGTCATTTTTTCAGGAAAGCTGCTTACATATACATTTTTTTCCAAAACCCACAGCTTTCACAGCCACGGCGACGACATTGGTCTGACTACGGTCAGACTTATAAAATCCCCAAAACTGCCATACTGACTTTTCCTGATTTCCTCGCTCGCTGCGGCACTCACTTTCCACTCCACGCCGGTTCTGTTATTGAAGAACACGAGACAGCGATGTGGTGCAACCAAACCTGATACTGTTACATGATTGGCTGTTAGTGTCACTCCCCACGTTGCTAGGTTGCCAGAGAGTGAGGGCCTTTGTTCATGCAACCAAACTTGATTCACAACCTCTGGTTTCTTCCAATGGTTTCTTCTGATGAAGAAAAACAAGTTATCGAACGTTTTATCGACCGCATTTTCTATTGATATTGATTATGTGTCTATCGCAATACATATCGTTATCGTTTTATCACCCAGCCATAATCTGTAAGCAGGGTTTCCCTCAGAAAAGTTGTTAAGACCAGTGACAAGTTTCCTTTGACATGGGCTGGCAGCCCGGTGACAGATTGCTGGCACCATTAAGTTACAGCCCTGTATTTTCTGTAATAACAGAACCACATACAGAATTGGAGAACTGAAAAAATAATAATACACAACATTCATATAGTTGCTTTATAGAGCACAACAAAAGATCACAATAAACCAAACTAGAAAAAAAGATGGCTAGGAGCCTGGGCTAGCTGGCAGGGCTGTGGAAAGCCAGTTCAAATAGGGGAGTTTTCTGGGCCTTTTTTAAAAAGATGTTTTGAAAAGCTAAAACACAGATTCCATCGGGCCCTACATTAAGTCGGTGCTAAAAGCTGACTAGAGATTGGAAAATAATTTTCAATTCAATTTTATTTATAGTATCAAATCATAACGAGAGTTATCTCAAGACACTTTACAGATAGAGTAGGTCTAGACCACACTCTATAATTTACAAAGCCCCAACAATTCTAATAATTCCCCCAAGAGCAAGCAGTGCGACAGTGGCAAGGAAAAACTCCCTATTAGGAACAAACCTCGGACAGACCCAGGCTCTTGGTAGGCGGTGTCTGACGGTGCCGGTTGGGGGTGTGATGAACAGTGGCAATAATAGTCACATTAATAATTGAACAGTGACTTCAAATGGTAGTCAAAAATATAACTAGATGTAATATGTTGGTCATTAAACAGCTATAGTCTTACAAAGAATCTGACGATGTACATTCTTGGAATACTGTGTTTTCAACAACAACAAAATAAATTAAATAATATCAGTTTTTGCATTCTACAAGAAAAAATTCAATATTGATTCTTATAGCCTTGAAATACAGGGCACAACAACAAAATTAATTAAAACTAGACGGGCACTTGGAGAGCGACAGTTTGGCCACCTGGCTAAGGTTGATAGGTAATGTTAGCTTGTGATAGTTGGATGCCTGATGGTAAAGAGTGCTGATCTCAGAGATGCTGTTTTCTTATAGCGCGTTCATGTTTTACCTAACAATTGTTGCTTATGAGCTTTCAAACCATTGTTCTCTTCTCTTCTATGTTTCCTACCCCTTGCCTTCCCCCTCCCATTGTAACTGTAGTTTAAAAAAAATCTTAAAAATGGCCAGACCTTCCTCCACAGCGCTGCGGAGGAGGGTCTGGCTAGTCCACACAGCATTCTGGGATGGGAGAAAAACGTGCTCTGGTTTTTGACATGTCTTTAAACCAATCACAATTGTCATGGGCGGTGCTATGCACCGGACGGAGCCCCGGTGCCTTGGTGCCTCAGTAAGGAACTTGTTTTGATGTAACATGTATATTCAAAAGTTGTTTTAGTCATGCAACAGAAAACTCAGATTTGATATTCTAGCTAACTGTCTCGATTCACCCTGCAGAGTTTTGAGGAGCAGTTATCAATAGTCCTCATAAATAGACGGATTCTAACAAAAAAAGCAGAAGGAAATGCACATCTTGCCGAAAAGGACATCCGGCAGAATTTCCGGCAGCACCGGAGCAATCTCGGAAGTGGAACGTTGTGGATATAGCCTACTGATTGGTCAACTTAGGCCTGGTGGGCCACCGGGCTTGCAATGCACTGGCAAAAACCCTGTGTAACGCTGCATTCAGAGTACTTGGACATGGGGTTAAAGCTTTATTGCATGCATTTCTTTCCAGGCAATAAAACAAAAAAGGTTCTGGACAGCAGCTTTTCTCTAGAGGCTTTATTGCCGGCTCATTTTGAAATGAGCTCTTTAGTCAGTATGCCAGCCCATTCAGGTCTAAATGCTTATACCAAGGTTGTGATAAAATGTCAGTTCAAGTGTCTAGTGGTCATTATGCAACATGTTAATAGGGTGTCATGTTGTACACAGTCTTCTCTTAGCTCTAAGTTTTTTACAATATGCATCAACAGAAAGCAATGCTAAGTCTTCATATATCCTTCTCCTCTTTGTTGGATTTATTGCTCACTGAAGATAACTGGATGCTTGACAATCCTACTTTTTCCCCAACCACTCATAGTTTTTGGCAGCATATTTACCTAAGGTAAAATTCTATTTTAAGGCAACTATATGAGTAATCAGTGTTTTTTCTCTGCATATTGAAATTAGTAATACTTTGTCTTTGTGGGGGAGAGGAAAAACTCATCTGTGTGACTCATTGAACTAATCTAGCACTTTTTTGTCAGACCAAAAGCTTAAGACGTGGATAGAATAAATAAATAAAACCATATATGCAAGTAAGTTACATTTATTTATGTTTGTATATATCTTATGAACGTTTCAGAAAAAAAGCTTTAGATGGACACAAAAAGAAATGAGACAGACTAGACTGTGAAACATAGACACAAACTGCAATGTAAGATTATTAATCATGGTACATGCCAAAAAGCACTATTTGAGCAAAATATTTTTTATCTTTACATTTTCAGCTGTCCATCAAATGTTCTTACATATTGTTTATAGGAAATATCTAATCCTACATACTGCACTCTGCTTATAGTTGTAGGCACCATATTTACCTGGGGTAAATTTCCATTTTAAGGTAACCCATGTGGGCACTTAGTGTTTCCTTTGCACAGTCAGGTATACTTATGGTATTTTTGAAAATTCTCCTCAGAAGTGCTTCAAAAGCTGCTTTTCCTCCATGTGTAATAGGTCTAGTGAGACTGAATTCTCACCTAAGCAGAAGCAAATAAATGGCTAATGGCTAAAAGGCTAATTAGAAGCACATTAAGCTCACAGTTATTAGGCACTAATACTAGTGTTACTTCCAAAGGCTAATGAGGTAGCATACTAGGCCAATTACACTTGTATTTCTGTAATATGCTTATATGTCACATTGTATGTCACATTGGCCCTGACTTTGATCACTAAAAATTATCACTGCAGGCAGATTGGCACAGTCTGCAGTTGCATAAAGCTAAAAGACCGAGAGAGATTGGTGTAAATGGAGGGTTCAGAGCTAAAGGTCACACAGTAGTAACACACTGCACACCTGGGAAGCAAAAAAGAGGAAGGCAACTGACCTGGTAGTCTGACAGGCTCGCAACTTCATGACCTTTACTGAGCCCAAGCCCCTCACTTCCACATCGTCTCTGTCTTTTGCTTTAGCCAGCAGTCACCACCTTGTCTCTGTCTCATCTTAAACGTCCCTTTGGACAATTATTATTAGTATTACTGTTGGCAACAGCAGTGAATTCCGGATAGTCTACCCTCTGTACCTTTTGAACAAGCATGTGACTGCTATTTTTTTAAAGTTATCTGATGAAATCAACAGCTCAGGAAAGATATACATATCCTAGGCATCTAACGGATTGGTGCGAAGTTTGTGAAGCTTAGACAGGAATTATTATATTTTTACCAACCAAAACCTAACTTTAGCTCAAAGTGAAAACTGACTTTGTACCCTGGTTGTTTATGGAGATTAGTGGCAGCTTGGCCACGATTTATGTGGAAAAGTAAAAAAGATTAGCACTGTAATAAGCTTAACCCCTGTGTGTGTGTGTGTGTGTGTGTCGAATTATTACAGAATTGAGGTAATGCTCACCTAAGTCTTACCTTAAAACTCATATTTCATTGTGTGTTACAGAATTAGTCCATGTAACTAACTTTCATCCTCATCTTGTCCCTCAAAATTGACCGCATCTTTCTAACGTACCCTTTTTAGTCTTTCCATCTTGACTCTATTTATTGTGTTGATGTAAAATGGATTAAAAAGGATGTGGCGGTACATTAAGCTGTGCCCCTTTTTTTCTCTTTTCTCTGCAATGCTGCTTAATTAAACCATAAGACCACCCACAGCTGACCCATGCTGCCAAAATCACAAAGCAAGCTGAATGCTAAATTTCATTTTCTCATAAAACCCCATATACATGTTTGAAGATAACACTTAATCAGGCAGATGAACACTTATTTTGCACACGCACAAGCACAGTGGGACCCCAAACATGCAGAGCCTTGAGTTTGTGTGATTACTCAAATACTCACGGATAATTCTTCCCTGAGTGACAAGTTGATAAGAAAAAATGTTTTTCTTTTACTTTAGCCTACTTCAGAGTGAGATGAAGTAAAGATAATAAGGCACGGAAAGACTTGATGGTAACATGTTTCCTACATCGTGATGAATTATCCTTGTGTCAAGGAGCACTCATATTGGCGTTATGGTCTTTTAAAATTCAAGAGAACAGTTCTTTGCTGCAGCCAACACATCTCTAGGGCTCTATTTATGTTCTCTTAAGATTTCCAGTAGTTTTCAAACAGGTAAATACATTTTTCTTAATTTCTGAAGTTGGTTTTGATTTTTTTTTCTCCATACTTTTACCAAGGCCAGACAAGTATAATGGTTGTGGTGGGCTTGTTAGTCTTGACCTCAATTAGAAAAGTTACTCTTTAGTCAACCAACTTATGACACAAATAATCATTTTGTCACATCTCTGGGTTTAAAGTCAATTTATCCCATAAATGTGTATCCCTTGCACAAGCCTTGTGGAGTAGTAACATGGCTTGCCTAGTTTTTTACAGTTCCCTGGTGCCTGGCTCAAGGATAACATATTTTGCTTCACGAGACAGAAAAAGCTTCTCTTACTTCTCCGCTATGCAGATGTATTTCTGCCTAGCCCTTCAAGGAATTTGAATTTTTTCTTTTTTTTCCAAATGCTGTGATGCACTTTTTTTTATTACTTTTACCTGACGTTGACTGCTGTAAGCGTTTATAAAATTCCCCCAACAAATGTAAATCCTTGAGGAAACTAATTTACACACTAATTTGTTTTGCTTTGCATTTTGCCAGATAATCATTGGCTCCCTTTTATAACATGCTTTTGGCTACTAAAAATAAGAAAAACAGAAAGAAAACCATTTTGTTTGTTTTGTGTGTTCTGGGATTATTATAGAAATGTAATAGCGATGCTTGTCTGGTTGTTGGTGCCAAGGCAAACATTGGGTATGTGACAACACTAGAGATGTAACCATTCCAAATTTTGCTGTGTAATTAAGTGTCTCAGAAATAATTGCGATTAACAATATAATTGTCTCTTTCAGTCAAATTTAAAAATATGTATTTATTTCTTTTTCAAACCAGTTAAAGTTTTCAATGAATCCCAGCATACATCTTTTGGTTATATCACTGTTCTGTGACCCAGATAATGTAGTAACACAGGTACACAGCCTATGCAGTAAACCACGCCTCTCAGATGATCAACAGTAACGTAATCAACCACGTCACCAAAGAGCGCTTGGTTTGAATTTGTTTACAGCAATGATGGCTGCCACTGGAGAATTTAAATGTGTAGATTTTGCCATCGCGTTTTTTGCCTTTTGTGTCTTTGTTTATTCCAATATTATTTTCAATTTCTCTCTCTTTCTCTCTTACAGTACTTTTAACTTGCCCAGGTGATTTTTGTCTTCATCCTCCCTCACCTGTTTTCCTCTTATTTCTTTTTTCATTTACTTTCCACTCATCCCTTTATCCCTCCATCTCTTGGCTTCATTGTGGTGAGCACTATAGTGACCATATGCTCCCTGAGTGCTTACGTTGACTCCCTATTGTTTTTTTATTTGGATGCCTTTATAACAAAATCAAACTGCACCGATGCCCCATAACCCAATTGGAGCTATGTGCTTCCCCTGAGAAATAATATCCCCAAAGACAAGGTCAAGTAGAGTGAATAAACAATTAGCCTTGGTATTCTACTCCTATTCTGTGACTGATAAAATGTCAGTAGATTCTACACTCCTTAGTTTTTGATGGTTTAAATGATTACTGCTGTAGGTGTAGTTTGGCCACTACAGTGTTAAAAATATTCTCCCATATGTTTCTCTGGGGAAGGTGAAGGAACATGCTCTTTCCTTCCTCCACAACACGGTCTTGCTCAGCTTGTACAGATTGAAATAACCAATTAAAACTTTTTTTGTTGTTGAATCCACTAAAGAGCAACTCTAGAAATAGATAGGACTAAGTACTGGGCGCCCGGATAGCTCAGTTGGTAGAGCGGGCGCCCATATAGAGGTTTACTACTTGACGCAGCGGGCCCGGGTTCAACTCCGACCTGCGGCCCTTTGCTGTATGTCATTCCCCCTCTCTCTCCCCTTTTGTCTTCAGCTGTCTAAAAAGGCCCCAAAAAACAATCTTAAAAAAAAAAGCAGTATGTTTATATTAAAACATATTATATTAACTTAGAGCTCAGAAAAGTCTTAATTAAGTTTGTGGTGTTAATTGCGTTTTCTTATTATACTACTCAATGTGACAATTTAACCTAGCCACCCACACCCAAAGCATATTGTGTTTACAACCTGATCTCACAGAATTCAACACGGCCCCTTAAGTGAAGGAAAAGGTCGTGGGTGGGCCTACGTTTCCATGACACGCGGGACAACAACGGGACGGTTGGGTTTAGGAAAAGAAGAACGGGACGGTTGGGTTTAGGAAAGGTGACACATGGGACACGATCCCTGGGAGAAAGTCCTGTATTTGTTTATTTATATATAAACACCTTTTTATTTCTTCTACATAGTCTCCTACTTACTGGCATTTATACCATCTGAAAAAGTTAACTTGATGAAACTCGCAGACACCCTAAACCAACAAACACAAAAGACTTCGACAGGCACCCCAGGCGAAGGAAATGACAGAAGATTTAAAATGTCACACCATGTGCCTGGGAGCTTTAGAGAGAAACTGTAATCAAAAAAGGGCTGACAAATCTTTAGACATTCTATAAGCATCACTGAGGGAGAGACAACCGCTGGCGCTAATGGGGAAAAGATAAAAACTTAAATAAAATCACCAGAGGGTGACGGACGGGAAGACGCGTGGACAAAGGCAGGGGAAAAATGCATTTATTTCAAATAATTGTTATTAGGCAGATAAGCTGACAAATCCCCAACCCCTCCACCGAAAAATATATATTTCTGGGAATCGCAGATTATGGGCTGACAAATATGGAGCTGGCAATATCAAGCATTTCGGTTTGATTCAATAGAGGTGAGAGATGGAAACAATAAGTCTGACAGGCAAACTGACTCAAACAGACACACAATCCAAATATGTGATGGTGTATGCGCTTACACCACACCATATTAACTGTTCTTTCCCACCCTTGAAAGGGTTTCACTTATAGCCTCCAATGTTGTGCGTATGATCTGCCAGCCAACTAACAAATTGAGGCAAAAAACATGTTTGTGTTATGATTGTAAGTGTGGAGAGATCCCCACACTGTCCCCTCCCTCTCCTGAACTCCTTCCTTTTCCATACATCTCTATTCTTCCGCTTCATTTGCTTTCCTCTTCATTCATTCATTATCTCACTCTCATCCTACATTTAAAACTACTTTTCTCCCACCACTATATGTATTTTGTACTAAATATTTCTTTAGCCTCTCAGTTACCTTCTTCCCCGCTTTTATTCATTTAATCCTTCCCTTCTGTTCCCATAAAAAAAAAAAGAATTCTGAGTAATGTTGCTTTTCTTTCCCTTCTCATTTGTTCTGCTCTACCGAGTTTCCATTGTTTGTGTGTGTGCCCATGTATTTTAAGTATTTTGGTTTAACTCAACACAAAGTCACCAAGTCACCATAAGGACACTATGATTAGCAGTTTTTTTTTCAAAAGGGCGGTGTTTTTCTTTGTGTGTGTGCGTGTATGTGAGAGTGGGTGAGAGATGAGTCTTTGTTCCTTGTTATACGAAGCCAATTTCCAGTAATCCCCCTTACAATGGGAGAATTGGAGGAAACCGTATAGGAGCGGGATGGCCAAAGCCGAGATCCATTCACTTACAATAGACTTCAGTTTGGACTGCTCAGAGCGAGGGATTGTGGATTGAACAAATGGCACTTAAAGGTACAATGTGTAGGAAGGGTTTTCAACACTAATCGCACCGTAGAGCAATATAACAATAAGCAGGTCTCCATATGTATATGTAGCATATAGAATGTCCCAGTTAAAGGTCCAGTGTGTAACGTGTT
The DNA here is from genome assembly GCF_004354835.1 of Perca flavescens. NCBI lineage: Eukaryota > Metazoa > Chordata > Actinopteri > Perciformes > Percidae > Perca > Perca flavescens. The sequence goes on from NC_041332.1 coordinate 18,029,158, forward strand.
TAGTTGTTCATTATCAAAATCTGTGTTGCCCGTTCAGAAACATGTCCTTTAAACATGTCCCCCTAACCCCTACAGTGTGTTCAGGGGATAGGCAGCTAGCGGATAGTGAGGAGATGTTTGCTGTATGTGATAAAAAAAAGTTATAGCCTAAAAAACGTGTGACATCGCTTAGAGCACCTTTTAATTTTTACAAACAACCTCATGGGTGGGGGGCAGCGTGAACCTCACCTCCCCTTGTTATGCCCTTATCACTAGAGAGTGAAACGCATAATGATCACTACCTATGAAATAATATCCTCTCCACTTTCTGTCTCCAACTTCTTAGATGGCTTGCACTGATGCTTATGGTTATTGTTATTTTTTTATGGTTAATTTTAGTTCAAACGTATGTCGATGTGGAAGTATTAAGATGCCAAACTATGTATCTGCACTTGATTATGTGCCAATATTGATTACTGTTCAAAACCTTGTTTTGAGTTTCAGTTTTAGAACTCATCTCTCCCCCTCAGTAGTGAATAGTGATGGACAAATGTTAAGTTGAAATCAAGGAGCATGTGCTTCACCTCTGCAAATAAGTTTTGTTTTTCAGAGAGGTTTTATTTAATGCTACACACATTTACATTTTCATGACAGATAGAGATGAACTAAGGGAAAGGATTGGAATATGTCAGGAAGTGCCATCTGTGTCTGCTCTGGCTGCAGTGCAGGTAAGCTTTTAAAATACGTAGTTGACTAATTACCTGGTTGAGCGACTCAGCTGATCTACAGAGAAACTGTCCAAACACCCGCGTGCCTGCTTAACTTCACTAATTAAACAACTAATTGATTATTTGAGTGACTTACTGACACCAACTTACTGATTTACTATTTAGCTGATTTGCCAACTAAGTAGATTAACTGACTGACCGGTTACCCAACCTGCTGAGGGACTGCTGGTTTAACAGTTTTTGGAGTGATTGGCTGGCAGAGTGACAGTCTGATTGAATAACTGCCTGGCTGATAAACTAACCGTCTTCTATCGTGCCCTCCAAAACCTCTCGCTGTGTGGTCATCAGTCACGAGTCAGTTCTGCCTTACACTCCATGTGTCATCCTCTTCCTGTCTCTTATTTTCTCTCCCTTCATCATTTATTTCCAACCTCTCTGCTTGTATCCCTTCTCCCTCCCTCAGTTTTTCTTTTTTCTTTTGCTCTCTTGGATTGCTTTTTCTGTTTGAGTTGTGAGATCTCATAATGCTCTGCTAGTGAGAATGTTTTTCTTTCAAAGTAATTTTATTCATTTAGCCTCTCATTCTTTATTTAGCCATGATATGCGGTTCTCAGCTAGCTGTAGTGACTTTGCAATGCAAGACATGTGGAAAGGATAGTAAAAAAAAGGGGTGTTGCAGAGAAGAAGATGCTAAGAAAACGAATGAGAACGGCAGAAAAGACTCAAAGATGAAGTAGAAATTTATAATGAGAAAAGAGTGAGAGGAAACGGGGGCACTAGAGAGAGCATTTGAGCACAGTTCAGTGCTACTGATGCAGTCTGCTGCTTGTGTGTGTGTGTGTGTGAGATGTTATGTCATTCATAGAAGGACTAACAGAAAATCAGATGGATAAAGCAGGATCTCTGCACACCATTTCTGCATCTTAGTCACACACACACACACACACACACCCTAGATGTGATTCATTTTACTGCCCTTTGTGCTCAGTGGGGTAGAAAATAAATGTTTTTAATGGTCCTAGGCTGTTGTATTGTACATGTTTGTGTGTGGCTCGAGTGAAGTAGGGAGCCATAACACTGATGTGTGGGAGTCACTTGAAGGTCTAACATGGTATTTTATATAGGTCTGTGCATGAATTGCTCCTTAGATCCTAAGTGTATAACTACTTTGTTGTTTAAGGGTATCATTTTGTCTTGATACAGACAATAATGATTACTATGAACTCTCAAATAGTTTACCTCAACCGAAAAGTGAACCAGACCTTTTATTTGAGACGGTCTATTATTATTATTATTATTATTATTATTATTATTATTAGTGACAGGTCTTTTAAGGTTATGATTGGTTTAAAGAAATACAAACAAGCCATAGGGTTTTCTCTTTATCCCAGAGCATATAAGCGCTGTATACTTCAAACAAACAACTATTCAGTTCAATTAATTTTTTTCAATTTATTTTATTTATAGTATCAAATCATAACAGGAGTTATCTCAAAACACTTTACAGATACAGTAGGTCTAGACCACACTCTATAATATACAAAGACCCAACAATTCCAGTAATTCCCCCAAGAGCAAGCATTTAGTGTGACAGTGGCGAGGAAAAACTCCCTCTCAGGAACAAACCTCGAACAGACCCAGGCTCTTGGTAGGCGGTGTGTGACGGTGCCGGTTGGGGGTGTGATGAACAGTGGCAATAATAGTCACAATATAGATAATGGAACAGTGACTACTAGAAATAGAAGTTGTAGTAGTTGATGGCATATCAGGGCACTGCAGGACGTTACAGGACGTAGCAGGGCACAGCAGGGCATAGATTCAGATAGACATGTAATACCTATTACTAATATTGCTGGTATTGCAGCTTCTGTTAAATATGTATTAGCACTACTCATACTCTACAGTAGAACCATTATTCCACTTACAAAATAGGGTGATAAGTGTTAGCATAAAATATCGGAAATATGTAGCAGTCCTAATGCAAAATTAAAATCCCAAACTTGGATGTATGATTTTGTGTTTAGTGGCTAGTTTTCAATTTCCCTCTCTTCGTTTTTTCAATAACTTTATTGCTCCTTATATATTCTTTTAAACAGCGTTGGTAAGACTTTCCATTTTAAGACACCCCCCCCCCTCCCTCCCAAACGACAGCTTATATTTAAAATATGCACTACATAATAGCAAGTATCCTCTCTCTGCAGCTGCCCTGCTCTCCATTGTTTTTCACAACCTTTATCGTGTGGGTGTGGGGTGTGTGTGTGTGTGTGTGTGTCATGAGTAAGGCAGTGCATCATTACTGCAAGTATGATTGGCATCCAGGACTGACAGCTCTCCTTTTGTGGCTGACTGCACTAGGGCAAAGGCATGCTAGATAAATTAAAGACAAAAAAGCAAAGGTGTACAAAAAGCACTTTGTACCTTCTCTTGGCGTGCACACCCATTTGTGTGTTTGCGTCTGTGTGTTGTACTCTTTTGTGCTGTGTTTCTTTGTGAATCCCATCCCTCATTATACATGGCCCATTAATGCTGGAGAGTGTATTGTCTGAAGTCAATAAACAGCACAGCAGAAACACAGTAAATACTAGTGTGTGTCTTTCTTTGTCTTCGTCGATCTTGTCTCCAGGCAGTTTACTTGAGAGATTTAGTCTACAGCTCTGCTTCGAGTCTTAAGGTGTGTGTGTGTGTGTGTGTGTGTGTGTGTGTGTGTGTGTGTGTGTGTGTGTGTGTGTGTGTGTGTGTGTGTGTGTGTGTGTGTGTGTGTGTGTGTGTGTGTGTGTGTGTGTGTGTGTGTGTGTGTGTGTGTGTGTGGAGATTTTGTTAGTTGAAGTGAGATGCATTGCTAAATTATTTAGCTACTGTCTACTTGATCCAAAACTAGCGAACTACTGGGTAGAAGTTACTGTACACGGATTGGCCTATAGGATGCTGCCACCATCATGCCCTTATAACTGGTGTAAATTCATTGCAGTATGGGAAGACATTTTTGAACAGCGTAACCACAAAAAAGCCTCCAACACCTCTCTGCTATACTTCAACCCTGTGTCAAAAGGCCTCTCTGTCCAAATGAGACTTGCATGCATAGGTTGGCAACTCCGAGCGAAAAGTATGAATCGTGTTGTACCCTTGTTGAGAAAGTCGGCACACTCAGCTTGCTCAGTTGGCCATACTTTTTTAATAATA